>NC_056562.1:1678536-1690497 GCF_013358625.1 Macadamia integrifolia | reverse complement strand
TCCTGCAACTTATGAGAAGTGAGACGAACTGAACCGAACCGAAGTCCAGCAATAGCTTACCACGGCCTGTTAATAGAAGGCCACACAATGGCGAGTATGGCACAACTGTAAAGAACTTCTGCTAGGACGTGAGGATCTGCTGCGAATGGTGCGAGGGCTGGGAGATTCTTTGGTGTGCGAAGCATAGTCATTGTTGGGTTCGGTTTGTAGTTTTGACCACCTGCTTGCCTACAACTTATGCTATGGACTTGCTTGCACCTTTTTTTTTTTTTTTTTTTATATTATTATAATCAAAAATCAAAGTTCGAATTCAACTTTACATGATTTCAATCCAAAAAATAAATTAAAAAAATAAAAATAAAATCGAATTCACACCTTTTCGATTCCAATATCAATGGAATTCAAAATTCAAAACCAATCGATTCTAGCTCTGTATAGGTTGTTCTGATATCATTTGTTAGATCTCAATTTAGGGTTTCACATCTGACCCTAATCGGTTCCCATATAGACAACTAGAATACAATATAAATAAAAAATGTGAATAATTAGATCAGATCATAGAGGATGGAATTGTACTTTTCACCCAAGAATGTTGTAGACGATCGATGTTGTTCTCCACCTTTTTGCCTCTTTTGGTAGTAGATCTTCTAAACCCAATATTTATAATACTCTCCTGCACCCAAAACCCTAATCCACAATGGGTTCAGCATATCCCAAAACTTGAGAGTGGACCGAACCGATTCATGCAACTCGATTTTCACCCATTTAGTCAATTCGAATAAGCAATTTAACCCATAAATCCAACAATTCAACCCTGATATGATCAGATCCATACGATTGTGCGGTCAGTATGGGCCTGTGGGACTAGTCAGGCCTTCGCCCTAGATACCCGTTAACAAAAAAAAACCTAGCTCGATAACCTCCTCCTTCCTAGTATTCTAACCTACCCAGTATTTATATTTGAAATGCCTTGAACATTGACATTTCCACGCCTCCAAAATGGAAAGAAATAAAGACGGCATGCACATTGCGACCATAGAATGTTCTTCACATTTATATCAAACAAGACCCTTCCAAATCAAATTGCATTTGGAATTCATTCATCTCAAAAGGGAACAAAAAGAATCACATTGTTAATTATATGCTAATCCATGCAATTTAATATTCTAAAATATAAATCTTAGTTAAGCCAATGAAAGTGAAAAAAAGTAATGAATTATAATATAAAGAATACATTATTAATTTATATATTTACAAAAATGAAAAAAAAAAAAATTCTAAAGCAGCAATTGTTCAACTTGATTAGTCACTACTCTGATGTCTAACCTTATAGATTAAAAAACTAAAAAGGAAAAATGATATACACATTGCTGTAGTACACATTAAACTCTCTCCTCTCTGATCATGTAGGTTTTCCCTCTCGAGGGCTTCCCTGTATATCATGACAGACTCCCTCCCATGTCTATTGGCTTGACATAGAATTTGTCAATATATGCGGATATAAATCGTATAGATGCTTCCGAAGAATTAAAAAATTAAAAAATCAGCACTTTTTGAATGATCTTTCTGTGTCTCCACCAAGATTTCTTTACCATGAGCCTCTCTCTTTTTATTCTCATCCAAATTTCCGGAACCTTTAATATCCCCAACAACTTCACCGGCAAAAACCTCGTGTACAAATAACTCCACATCAATTCCCTTAATGCCCTGCGTATCCCCTTCAAATCTTAAGGGAATAAACGGTGGCCTCGAGATCTGCAATATAGATTCCCAATCTACGCCTCTAAAGAAATCATGACCCTTGACTTCCTCGATGGAGATTCTCTTCGCCGGATCCTTTTCGAGCAGTTTCCCGATCAAATCCCTCAAAGCCGTCGGCTCTCCAACGAGCTCCGGCGACTTTACCAGAACACGAAAGAACGTTTCCTTGCGATTGGCCCCTCGAAATGGTGTCCGTCCATAAAGCATCTCGTAGAGGACCACCCCTAAGCACCAAGAGTCCACCGTGAAATCGTGACCGTTCCCTTGGACCATCTCAGGCGAGACGTACTCCTCTGTGCCGACAAACGAGTTAGACTTCTCAGTCTCACATGACGACACCGAATCGGGGCTTTGAATCGCCATATCTCGTGACTCAGTACTACAATAGTCCGAGTCCATCGGCGAAATGCCAGAGCCGAAGCAGTGGAAAAAAGATGGAGATCGTTTCAACTTCACGGATTCGGATTTGGATATCGTTTCAGAGTTAAATCGAAGAATCTGATGAGGTTTCGGTGATTTTGCAGAGAGTTTCGTTGAGAGATCGAAATCGACGAGCATAAGGTGACCATTTTCTTGAATCATTACGTTCTCTGGCTTCAAATCTCTGTAAACAATTCCTATTCCGTGCAAGTACTCCAATGCAAGAACTAACTCCGCTCCATAAAACCTAAAATAAAATTGAAATACAAAAATTCAATACTTGAAATTTACCAAAAAAAAAAAAAAAAAAAAGAAAGAAGATCCGAGCAAGCGAAAGGTGAAATTTAGTAATGATCAGTTTTTTCTTACCTGATAATGTCGTCAGAGAACATCTTCTCAGTCTGTCTCTTCCTGAGAGAGTTGAGATCTCCACCAGGACAGTAATCCATAGCCAAACCGATAATCTTATCTGTTTCCACAAATCCTCCAAGTCTCGGAAGCAATGGATGCCGAAACGACTTCAATACATCTCGCTCGAACCAGATCCGTCTGTAAACAGACCGACCATCTTCATCTCCATTTTCTTTCTTCTTCTTCAGGATTAAATCCTTCAAGATCACCTTCAAAGCTAGATTTTCCCCTGTAACTTCATTCCTAACGAGAAAAGCTACCCCTTTCGCTCCTC
Source organism: Macadamia integrifolia (assembly GCF_013358625.1). Lineage (NCBI taxonomy): Eukaryota > Viridiplantae > Streptophyta > Magnoliopsida > Proteales > Proteaceae > Macadamia > Macadamia integrifolia. The sequence continues at coordinate 1,687,631 of NC_056562.1, read as the reverse complement.
TACCGAGAACAGAAATCACTTTCAGGGTTTTCAGATCTAACAACTCTGGCTCTTGTTCTTGTTCGTTTCGATTATCTTCTGCGCCCATGACGAGAACAGAAATCACTTTCAGCTTGCAAATGCCTAGACACGGTAGCTTTGAAGCAAACTTATAGGTAAAGCTTTGGTTCTATGTTCTTCACGAGAAGTTTTCTTGGGGAGGAAGATTTCAGATTTCCTGGAGAGAGAGAGAGAGAGGAAATTTCCGAGTACGTATGAGAAATTTTTGGAATATAAATCTGACTATGTAAATCACAAGAAAAACGTTTTGGACTCTTTCCGTTTTTGGAAGTTTCAAAGTTAAAAGGTCAAGCGAAACCGTTTATTGAAACCAAAACCAATCGGTTATAATCGAATCGAATCATATCATAGTAAATTGATCCGATTTTGATTTTATAGGCTATAATTCTGATTCAAAATTGAACCGAATTGAAAACTGATAGTTAGCCGACATCTAGTATTAAACACTTAAAGTGTTTTGAATTTTTATGGGTCTCTATGAAAAAGGGGGAGAAAAAAAAAAAGCAAAGTACAAACCGAAAAGGGAGCTTCACTTTTATACAATCACACTTCTTGATTTTCTAATTTTTAGGTTCATAGTTAATTAGTTATAATATATGTAGTCTTTTACATAGAAAGTATATTGTTCTTGGAAAAATAAATGTATATTATCTTAATTCTTTAGGAAATTTAATATATGTAGGATTCACACTAGTTGTAGGATGCAAACCATTTTCTAAAATAACACTATTAATCCCATGTAAACCGAATAACAAAAACCGATTAAAAACAGCTAAAATCGAAACCATATGAAAACGATTATGATTTCACCTTATTCCTATTTGGTGCGGTTTTTGTTTCACTAAAATCAAAACCATATGAAAACGATTATGATTTCACCTTATTCCTATCTGGTGCGGTTTTTGTTTCACCTTATCAAAATGTAAGCCGAATCAAAACCGAATCGAATAACCAAAACCGCACCGTATGACACCCCTATTCAAAGTTAATAGGAAACTTAACAGAATCATCAGAAAGCATAACCGTCAAATTAGAATATATTTTTCTGATTTCCATTGCTATCTCATCTATGACGCCATGGTATGGTTTAGGGGTGTCAACGGGTCGCTACGGCCCAGTTCCAGTATGGGTTGAAATCGGTCTCAGTGTAGAAATAGTGAAACTGAAACTGAATCAATAAGGAAATTTTGGTTTCTATTTGGTTTTGATTTTGGTACCATTTGGTTTTAGTTTTACTTTGGTTTCTTGAACCGATTTGTAATCAAGTTGGTTTAAGTTTATTGATCAATTTGGGTTTGATTTTCTATACAAAACAATGCAATTTTTTATTCTTTTTCTTTTTTAATGAATTTTGGGCTGTTTTCGATTTTTTACTAGTTGGATTCGATTTTGATCTAGTTTTTGAATCGATTTTGTTTTGATTTCAGGTCCAATCGATTTTCGCTGCGGTTCAATTTGTTAAGAGGTTACAATATATCAGAGAATAGCACTTATGGAAGCCAAGCAAGAACATGCTCGTTTCACTTTTCTTGTTTGAATTAGGTGCATAGCTTGTTGCAGAGTATACTTGCTTGTATGAGAAAGGAAATCTGAGGTTGAGCTATGCACAAGAGAACAACCGTAGGTTGACTTGTGCAAGCAAGGATGCTCACCCCAAACCAAAACTGACTCCATAAACCTTCAATTCGATTTGATTTGGGTTCAATCGACTTAGCCCAAGACAATTTGATCGGTTCGATTTAGGTGTTGACCCCCTAGTATGGTTTTTGTTAATAGTGATGTTGCGACCTTCATGGGTCACTTGGATTATTTATTATTTTTGGTTATAAGTAGATGTCTTTGTCTACATACAGAGATTAATCAAGCATAAAGGATCTTATAATATTTAAAATATTTTATATTATAAATATTCTAGAAGGACATGGAAAAGAACATTTTCATTCTCCACCGCTAGATTCGAATTAATATTTTTATAAAAGATCTTCCCCATCCTGAATAATCATTTATTTTTCCTACGTAAGGGATGATGTTTTAATTTTAAATACCCACATTATTTAAAGGTCTTTTGGTTTATAAAACCTATGAATCTGCCACATGGCATATTAAAGTTGACATAGCTGCATTTGATCATCCTATACTTTTCTTTGATGTTTGATTCATGCTTTCATTGGTCATCACTCTGGTGTAGAAGCTATGTGACCAGGTAATATTTTCTAGGAAAAAAATCAAGAAAAATATTTTTTAATCTAGAGTTTCTCTAATTTGACACCATTAATATTGTCATGTGCTAGATTTGATAGAACTCAAATTTTGTCTAGGTTATACGTTAAGCTTTAATTTAATTAAATAAAGTTGGTAAAATGAAAAAATCAATCTTTAAAACGTCAATGAGAAAGGAAGTTTTTCTACGAAGAAATGGATGATTAAAAATATAAAGGAATATACTAATAATCGAAGGGTATATGATTGAACTTGAATACGTGGAACTTGATATAGCATATGGAGACAACCTAGACCATTTCTTAAATGTCCATACGGTCATAATTGCCATGCCACCATTCCACATGAAAAAACTTGGTGTCAAACTAAACAACCTCCTAGTCTTTCTAAAATTGGTTTATATAGATATCTATATCTATATATATATATATATATATATATGTATATATCTATCAAATTTCAAACTTGAAAATAATTTGACTACGGAAAGCGAAGAAAGTCCATCCGAACCTAAGGTGTATAATATGCGCATTCACATCTCTATTTTAGTGTTTTTTTTTTCCCCTCATAAGTAATACTTATATGTGTTGGCGTAAAAATACCTTAGGTTTAGAAAAACACTTTCCCATTAGAAATATGAAGGGAAAGTGGCATTGTATAGATGAACATGTAGTTGATTTTGGCCCTCATCTAGCATGTGAATATCTAAACGATACGACAATAAAGGTAAAGAAAGAAAGATACAAAATCAACATTAGTTATCCATAATATGTTTTATTGCTTGGTAGTTTCTTGAGGTGAAATTATTGTCACTATTATGCTACGTGGACAAATAAAGTATCCATTCTGACCATTGGATAAAGAGGATATGGTATAAATTAGCCACATGTCATATTATAAAATCTAATTTAATTCCTTTTTCTTTTCGTTAGAAAGTTTAATTCAAATCATTACCTGGTCCATGTGGTTGTGAAGTCAGTATGGACCCGAGGGACTAGTCAAGCCGAATATTTAGGATACCCATTATTAGCAAAAAAATTACCATTATATGTTCACATGCATCCTATGTATTTGGGTTCATGCATACATGTATACTAGTATAGACACCTCTAATTACACTTTTTTAAAAAGAACAAAATTATTGCACAGGATAAAACAGCTAAAGTACAAAGTTGATCATAAGCAACAAGTAATGGATAGAAACTCTTCTTCTTCTTGGCTTCAAGTCTCTTGTACGACCAGCATAGAGAGGCCTTTCCACCAAATGATCTTAGTTTTTCCATATCACTCATCCTCAAAGATTAAAAATCGAACTTTAAAACATTTAATTCACTCTTGAAATCCTCCTTGACTTGAAGATAAATAATAAATATCTAGTGTAATTAGTGAGTTGTAGTGCACTAAAAGCCCACATTCACCAAGAGGACTCGAAAGGCTCTTATCTACTTCCCCTACCTATCTATAAAAAAAAAAAAAAAAAAGGTATAATCAACTTACCTTCCAAAATACAATTCTCTCTTGAGAACCTTTAGTGGAGTCTTTCTCATAATATTCATCTCCCTGCACGTGTCTTATGCCCTTTCTCCATCAACCAACAACCGTATGTCCTCTCCACCCCTTGTATGTGTTGGTCTCAGGGTCCTACAAAGAGAGAAGTGCACTTGATCACATCCTTGAGATTTTAAGAACTATGTAACGTGTAGATATTTTAAACACATAAAAAAGCATCAAGAAGATATTTCCACCCTTAATAATCACAAGACAAAAAAAATTTCCTACCCAAAAAAGCGGTGCATGTTTATGTGATGAATTAACTACACTAGTGAAATTGAGGATTTCTTAGTCTAAAAAATAAGGGAAATGTTTTTTTTTTTTTTCTTGGAGGGTGGGGAGGGGGTGGGGGCCGGGTTGGCCTCTGCACCCAGATGAGGGAGAGTAATGCCCGGCTTGTACTCATCAAATAAAACATGATGCCTCTACTGACGCCTTCTTCCTCTGCCAAGCACCCACTCCCACCTCCATTGCTCTGCTACACTGTCCTACAATTATAGAAATGAAGAGAGAGAGAGAGAGAGAGAGAGAGCTCCAAGCGAGCATTTTAAATTATAAAAGAAATTTACAGAAGGAGAAGAAAAAGAATGGTAAAGAAAACAAGAGGCAATACTTTTAGATTGGGGTGTCAATTCTTAAATTGAACTGGTAAAATCGATCGGACTGAACCAATAACAACACGGACCGAATCGAATCGAAGCCTTATTGGGTCGGTTCGGTTTAGAATATTGCAACCCCAAAACCAAACCAAACCGAACTGCACCGGAAATCGGATGAACCCGAAACCAAACCAAAACCGGCTCAAAACCCGAATCGAAACTGAAACCAAACCGGTAAGAAACCGAAACACTCCAAAATTCATTAAAAAAATCAAAATTTGCATAGTTTTGTAAACATCTGTATGGAAATTCGAATCCAAACTGTATCAAAAACCAAAACCAACCCGGTTACAAATCGATTTAAGAAACCGAAGACGAACCGAAACCAAACCGCACTGAAACCGAAACCAAACCGAAACCAGAATTTCCTTATTGGTTTGGTTTCGGTTTCAACTTTCCCACACCGAAACCGACTTAACCCGGACTGAAACCGAGCCGGACCGACCGATTGACACCCCTACTTTTAGAGGTGGAAATAAAACAATTGTTAAAGGAGGTAAGAGGAGTCAAACTTAGAACCACACGGTCATTTTTTTTTCCGCTAATGATGGGTAGTCATTCCTTCAATCTGATTAGTCTCGTGGGCCACAATCGCATGGACAAGGATTGAATGAGAACTACTCTACTTTCACCGAAATCAGTAAAGAGTACTAAATACCCTTGTGTGATAGGCCCCACGGAGGTAAGAGGAGTCAAACTTTATTGGCATTAAAAAATTACCACCATTGTAAGTGTACATTTAGAAGTGGGAAATTAAAGCCACCAAAATATAGCTACTATATTATTTTTTTTTTTTTGGAGAAAGAACGTTGCTAGGCTTTTTAGCATACGCTAGCTCCTCCTTGTATCTATTTCTCTCCTCCCTCCCATGAAATGACATTTCTACCCTCATTGTTGGAGGAGAGAGATAGACATGGAGGATGCTAGCATACACTATGCATCCCAAGAGGGAGCTCAATCCCTTTTATATAATACATAGACTTATAGTGAAAATTACTACCGCTAAATTAAAGTGTACATTTAGAAGCAGGAAATTAAAGCTGCCAAAAATAGCTACTACATTTTTTTTATTATACAGACAGACTTCGAATTTCAGTAAAAATGTACCATTGCTAATAGTGTACCAAAAAATTAAAAGAGAGAGAGAGAGAATTGGGAAAATAAAACTACTAGAGAATAGCTACTACATTACATATTTTGGGCATAAGAACACTCCCTGGTCACACAGTCCCTGCTCTAGACAAAGGAGGTGAAATGATGCCCATAGTCCTGTGAAATACAAAAACTTCATCCCCTATTGATGTCATATGCATCCTCTGATCTGCCCGAAAGGCCAAGCAACTAGGGAACATTATTTTCCCTTTATTTTTTTTGGGAAGATGAATGTTAATAGATTTAGTTTCGTACACCCTCTAATTGTGAAGAGCACATGAATCCACTAGAGAGCATACAGAGGCAGGGATAATTAATGTGACCCCTATGGGAGGGCATAGGGAATAAGACTAGTTAGCATTCGTTTTTTTTTTTCTTTTAAGTAAAAATAACCCTATTAGTCTGACCCAAGAAACGCTTAACCTATGCAGATGCAAAATGACCATGTTGATCTTACACTCCATTGACCCCGCACGATGATGTTGCACTGACCTAGTTCTATGGCGACTTTTATTTATATATATATATATATATATATATATATAAAAGTTTGACAATTAGTGGGGTAGAAAATTGTCGCCTCTAAATGCTCCGCTATTAGTGGCAATAATAGATCACCGCGGCTAAAAATCATGTTTAGAGGCTTCGTTTTTATATATCGCCACAGAATATTCCCGACCTCTTTAGTGGCCATCAAAAACCCCGCTATTAAAAATCTAGTTGAAGAACAGGATTTTCCCGCTCTTCTTGTAGCGGCAGCGGCAGTATCTAACATAGATATCACATCAGATTTGGGCAGTTATTTTTCAAACCATCCTGCCAGAACAATGTCTTTAAAATAGGGGCACTTTAGGAGTCCTATTGAGCTTTATCATTGTTTGGCCAAACAAAGTAATCATTTCATTATGGAATTTAAGGAAATTGATCCCACAAACATGACTTACAAAAAAGGAGACTGAGTGGGGTTTCCCTTACATTTGTTAAATGGAAACTCCCCCAACAAATGAATAAAATTATTTACGTGTGTTGGTGGAAAAACATAATCATATCTCATGTTCAGAAAAACCCTGTCCCATTAGAGGGGAAAGTGGCATTGTATGGGTTGATTTTGGTTCTAATATAGCATGTGGTTAGTCTTAGACAATAAGACAATAGAAGTAAAGAAGAAAGATATCAAATCAAAATTAAAAAAGGTCATCCATAATGTGTTTTATTTGAATTTTTTTTAAGGTGAAATATTAATGTCATTATTATGTTACGTGGATGAATGAAGTGTTTATTCCAACCATTGAATAGAAAGGATATGATATAAATTAGTCTCTTGTCTTGTAATGTCATGTATGTTATTGCTCTAGTTGTTACCTTGCACTTTTCTAATTTTTAATAAGAACAAATGGATTCGATATGAATAACAAAAAAAATATGGACGACTCAAATTTATGTTGTAACTTCTCAAAACGTCACAAACCATTATGACACCAATAAGTAGATTATTTTAAACATAACATTATCATTGCATAGGATTAAGTAGCTAAATTACAAAGTTGATCGTAAGCAACAATAGGTAGTGGATAAAAATTTTTATTTTTATAATTATTTTTTATTGACTTCAAGTCCTTCGTACGACCTGCATAGAAAGGCCTTTCCACCAAAACATCTTAGTTTTTCTATATCACTATCTTTAAAAGATTAAACTTTAATACATCTAATTCAATTCTCTCTTGAAATGCTCCTTGGCTTGAACCTTTAATGGAGTCTTCTTCATAATATTCATCTCTCCTACAACTCCAACCACCCCCTCATCTGCAAACTGGGCCCCCGCCCACCCCTTCTGCATCCCTGCCCCCACCCTATACAAAGAGGCTTTTTTCTTTTTTTGTAAAGATACAAGCGGACTTCTAATGGCTGTAAAAATGTACCGTTGTTAATATTGTACATTTGGAGCTGGGAAAATAAAGCTGTCACCAAATAGCTAGTACATTATATTATATTTATTGGCCAAGAGAATGGTAACTGAAACCTATGGAAGGGCTGGTTACCTTTCCCATTTTTTTTTTTTCTAATTTTTATTATACAAGGTGACATTAAGTGGAGGGAGAGTATTCTCTCTGGGGGAGTGCAGCCTTCACCAGCACTTCCCGCGGTCTATCTCTCTCCTTTATCTATACGAGTCATTTTATATGGAAGAGGAGAGAAACAGACTCTATTTGTACTCCCCCACAGAGAACATTATCCCTTAAGTGGACATACAAAGGTATTGTTATAGCAAACACCAAAATATACGAAAATAAATCGAGACAGATTGCACAACACATAGAGATTTAACGAGGTTCATATACCGATCTAGTGTGCTACGACCTTGGGCTGAAAAGAAGAAGTTTTACTATGTAGAAAAGAAATTACACTCAAATAGCGGAGAGAAAACTCATCCTGAAACCCTAGCTCGAAAAACCCACAAATTACAATGACTTGCTCAACAGGATGACAGTACATTATCTACTCTTCATTGGGTCGCAGTCGATCAGGTTGAACAGTAACATGGGGGTTACACCCCCGCACCCTTATGAGTGATCAGTGTTGTGCTCCCAACCCCTCTGTTTTCATCACAGATCTCAAAAAAATTCCTATTCGGATCGCCACCAAAATATTTTGGGGCGGACCATTCTTTAGAACAGATTAAGAATCTGAGACAAACTTAACAAGTACGCTGCTTAATACTCTATTATTAGTAGCAATAAAAGACCACCGCAGCTTAATGCTCCACTGTTGGTGATAATAAAAGATCATTGCCGCTAAAAATCACGTTTTAGAGGCTTTTTTTTCCCCCTTTTTTCTCTGTCGCACAGAATACATAATCCTGGCTCCTTTACTGGCCATAAAAATAATAAATAATAAATAAATGCTAACATAGATATCACATGAGATTTAGGCAGTTGTGTTTTTTAAACTTTATTATTATTTTTTTTTATCTTTTTACTCAGGAAGAACAGTGTTTTAAATTGGGGAACTTAAATTACTATCACAGAAAAAGGGAAAAAAAAAATCTTGTAATTAATCTTACTTTTCTATGAAGCCCGTGATTTTTTTTTTTTTGTGAAAAGCCCATGATACTTTGGGAGTCTAGGAAATATGGGAGTCTTTTTAAGCTTTATCTTTGTTTGGCCCAACAAAGTAATCATTTTATATGCAATTTAAGGACCTTGGTCCCTAGTAAAACAGGCAATAGAAAAAAAAAAAAAAAAAAAAAAAAAAAGCCTGAGTGGGAATTCCCTTACCTATATGGCAGCACCCCTAACTTTTGGTGGGGATCCTATCTACAGTTTAATAGCACAATATATGGTCTCAAAAATTTAAGAAAAATTAGTGTTAAATTTTCCTATGGCCCTCCACCAATATCAAGGCACCCCATGAATGGATTGACTTCATTATTTCTGAACATCTTCTCACCCCCCC
>NC_056562.1:1668790-1678436 GCF_013358625.1 Macadamia integrifolia | reverse complement strand
CCTACCTAGCTATTCTACCCAAAAAATAAATAAATTATAGAATCAAGGTAGTGGATAAGGGAATTCTAGGGTTTTTTTTATTTTTATTTTTATTTTTTTTTTAAGCTTTTCTTTGATTTTGAATACATGTGCTCAACAAGTGGTTCAGGAATAAAGACAGGTTTCCCTACAATTGCTCCTTATGTAATGACAATGGTTAGTGGAATAGTACCATAAAGATGCAAAGCTGGTGGGATTCCTGTGCACTAGGTTGTTGGTGTATGATGTCTTGTATTCCGTCGTAATTTAATTCAGGGAGTACTGGTGCAGCACCTAGACAGCCAGGACGGCGGTCCCGCTAGCCAGTTAGCGGGCCGTGGGGGTTGCAAGGTGGGCAGGAGGCCCCCCTGCATAGCAGGGGGTGTAGGGGGCGCAGCCCCCGCTCGAATTTTTTTATTTGAGAGCAATTGTAGTTTAATCCGGATTAGGGTGGCAATTGTAGTTTAATCCGGATTAGGGTTTTTTCTCGCTATATATTTGCAACGAGGGTTTCTTTCTCTGTAATGCAAGCAATACTGAGAGGTGTGAGGACGAGCGCTATAACCCTATTCTCCATTGATAGTGAAGCATGATCTCATCTCACCGAGGACGTAGGCAACCTTGCCCAACCTCGTAAAATCTGTATGCATTGTTTGTTTTGTTTTTCCATTATCTTCTGCATCGTTTTAGGGTTGCGTTTCAACACTAGGTATGCCCAAAGTATCTATGTTATAATCCGATCGCTGTCAATTTTTGTGTTTTTACATCATCATGTGTTAATTTGATGTTTTGAAAGTTGTTGAAAAGTAAATTCTGAAGAATATGAACCTCAGTGGATAAAAATGAATAATCCAATACATGGTGACTCATACATTTACATAGACTATAAAATTGGGCATATGCCCTCTAGCAAACAACATTAAAATATCTCTAAAAAAAAAAAAAAAATACAAAAAACAAAAACAGAATCAAAAATAAAAACAAAAATATATTAAGGTAATATGTAGGATTTTTTTTTTTTAAAATCTTTCTGACACAATCTTTAGTGACTGAATTGAAGATATTGAAGAGAACGACTGAATTGAAGAGATTGAAAACAACGTCAGTTCAACATGAAATGAAGGCATAAGGACAGGAAAAAATCACCGATGGAGGAAACAAGTAGAGACTCCGTAGCTCTGGTGGAAGGCCGGCCACCTAACCGGGGAAAACAACCACTGATTACCGACTTCCTCTGCCCTAGACCTCCCCCAACTTCGATTGGGGTAGAAAACTGTAGGCAGGAGGACGTCAATGGAGGAACCAAGGAGAGGAGTACTGCTGCCCCGACAAATCAAAGACTAGCTGAGAAGAGGTCCTATTCTACAACAGTTGGGAAGGCGACTCCAGATGTGGGGTTTCTTGCAGAGCCAATTCATGCAAGTTCGTTTACAAAAATCATCATCCCCCAAGATGAGTATGAGGAGAGACTTCTCAGATTCAGATTCGCTTTAATAGGAAGGGTAAATTTTCGATTCATATCTCTCGATGATATTAGAAAAGAGGCGGCGAAATCAAGGAACCTCAAAGGCAATGTAAGGTTGGCGCCCATGGGGAAGGGGTACATTCTCTTTCAATTTGACACTGAGGGGGATATGGCGTCAATGTGGAGACGGAGTTTGACGAAAGTTGGAGGGCAGATCATCCGTTTCCAACCATGGAGGCCTGATTTCGACGTTCATGCTAAAAATCCCACCACCAAACTCATGTGGATCAGGTTTCCGGATCTACCTCTTGAGTATTGGTATGAGAAGATTCTCCTAACTATGGCTAAGATGGCAGGAAGGCCGGTAGCGTTGGACAAGCGAACTCGATCAGCTGCGATGGGTACCTATGCGTGTGTTCAAATTGAGGTGGAGATTGTTGCAAAACGCCTTGAAAACTTCCAAGTTGAGAGGATGTAGCAGGGCATAGGCGAGGTTTTCTGGTTCATGCAAAAACTTATCTACGAGGACGACATAAAAAGATGTGGTTTTTGTAGGAAATCTGGACACACTGTCCATGAGTGTAGAGTAAAAAAGGCTGAGGATGAGAGAGATGCATTGTAGCAGCAGCGCTCAATACCTGGTGCGGTCTACCTTGAGGACGCCGGTGGTGGTGGTCTGTCAGGCGGTGGAGAGCCGACGAGATCTTCTAGCCGTGATTGCTCTCAATCACAATTAAGGAATCTCTCCTTATCTGGAGACCAAATACGGGAGGAGATTGAGCGCAATTGGGAGTCTTCTCAAGGTAACGGTCAAATCCATATTGACTTACCTATTTTGAAGGATTCCCAATTGGTGAGCAATCTTCCCATTATGCCAAGTGGAAAGAAGGCACACAATATGGTGCGTTCAGTTGAGCATTATATGGAAGAATCGATCCATGGGTTTGATGGGTCTAAAAATGGATCGACCAAGGAGCTGGATTATGGATAAGATGCGCAGAGCCCTGAGGTGTCTCAGGGAAGGATCGATCAGGCTATAGTGGAGGGTAACAGGCAGCGTCTAGAATGGGGGGCGAGGCAAACCATTTAGAAGGAGTGGAAGCTCATGATAGTGGCACTGGTTTGGCGCTGCTTGGATGGAGTGGTCGCAAGGTTTTCCCTCTCATGGATGGGCGAAGTTCTGATCGTGAATTTGGGAGGAATGCAATATTTGCTTCCTCGCTATACTGGGAAAATGTAATTACAAATGTTAGCCCTCTACACATGCAGGGTGGGACAGTAGTAGTGACCCATCCTGATGTGGTTCATGTCGATGAAGTTCTATGTGAAAGGGAAGCGGCTGCGCGGGTGGCTGCAAAACAGAAGAAGGGGAAACTAGTGGCCAATACGGAATAGACTTTGTGTAAGTCTGACCGTATTGCTATACATAAAAAATAATTATGCTTGCCCTCTATTGGAATATCAGAGGGATGAGAAAGGCAACGGCAAAGCTGGCCTTAAGCAATATTTTTAAGGGAGAAAAAACTGGATTTTCTATGCATAGCTGAGCCCATATTGTAGGCGGAGCATTTTCCAAAAGCTTTTTTCAGCAAGAGAGGATTTGATTCAGAATTTATCTATAATGATAGAGATGATAGACCCTTAAAGCTATGGTTTCTATGGAGGAGGGGAGTGTATAAGTCTTTTGTTGTGGCGTCCTCTGACCAACAGATTACAATGAAGGTTCAATGGAGGCAGGAAAATTTTTTATTCACAGTTGTGCATGCTAAATGCATGCGAGCTACTCGAAGAGACCTATGGAATGATCTGGTGGGTGTTAACCCTGGTCCTAGTGTGCCCTGGATGGGATTGGGGATTTTAACGCTACCATGTTCTCTCATGAAAAGAGGGGCCCTGGTGTTTTTAATTTGGGATTGGCGGCAGATTTTTGTGCAATGGTGGATGCTTGCCTGCTTATGCAAATTCCAACTCAGGGCCAAAAATTCACTTGGTCTAACAATAGAAGAAGGGGAAACGTTGCTGCCGTTCTGGATCAGGGTGTTGTAATGATGCCTAGATTTCTTTGTTCCAGGATGTCCATCAGGCTGTCCTGCAGAGGGTGGCCTTTGACCGCTCTCCTATCTTAGTGGAGTCAGCGGCGTCAGAGAGGCCAAGAAACTGCCCATTTAGATTCTAGTGGTTTTAGGCAGAGCATGAGTCCTTCCTGCATACTGTGAAGAGATCATGGAATAAGGAGATCAGGGGCTCTCCCATGGTTGTGGTCGTGCAAAAACTAAAAAGACTAAAAAGAGTGTTGCGTGCATGGGGGAAGAGTAGTTTTCCTAACTTCAATGTCAAATTGGAGGATGCCAAGAAAGGTTTGGAGGAAGTGAGGTGAGAGATTGAGATCTATGGAATGACTGATGCCCTCTTTGCTCGGGAAGCAGATGCAAAAACAAGACAGCTGAAGGCATTAGAAAATTACGAAAAATTATAGGATAAAAAATCTCGCATTAAGTGGCGGCTACAGGATGATAGGTGTTCTAAATTCTTTCACATTTCTACAAAGATGAGAAAAATTAGAAACACTATCCGGATGATTAAAAAAGAGGATGGCATGGTTCTCTCTGATAAAGACCAAATTGAAGATTTCGTGGCTAGTTTTTATGAAAACTTCCCTAAAGACGCCCCTACTCATGAGCACTTGGATCTCTTGGACTGCATCCCCAACTCTCTGGAGGAGTACGATAGGGCTGGGCTGGATATGATGCCATCTGATGATGAAATTAAGGAGGCGATTTGGGATCTTGACTCTGAGAGCACCCCGGGTCCGGACGGGTTTCCTGGTACATTCTATAAGGTATGTTGGGATATCATCACTCTGGATATCTGCAATGCTATTAAATTCTTTTTCAGAACAGACCATATGCCTTTCGAGATCAATAACAATTTATTGGTATTGATCCCAAAAGTGGAGGGGAACAAGAACTGTGGCGGGGAAGGGAGTAATCGCCTTTAGACCTGCTATGATGAGGTGGTTTGGGGGGATAACCATGAGGATGTGCTTTAAGTGGATCGTCTGGTCAAAGAGAAGGAGAAGAGAATTGATGCGTGCAGGCACCAAAAAGGGAAGCCAGGTGTTTCCCAAGAGTAGACTTCTAGAAAGTCTGATAGAATTGCCCTTAAGAAAAAGTAATCATGTTAGTTCTATATTGAAACACCAGAGGGATGAAGAAGAAGGTTGCCCGGCTAGCCTTAGGGAAGTTATTTAAAGAAAACTCTTTGGATATCTTTTGTATTGCAGAGCCAATGTTAGAGGTGACGCAATTCCCAAAAATTTTTTTTAGTAAGAAAGGCTTCGATGTCGATCTTATTCACAATAGTAGAACTAACAAGGTTCCGAATTTATAGATGATTTAGAGAAGCGGGTTAAGTAAACCGATAGTGACCAGCATGTATGAACAATATATTTCAATAAAAGTAGCTTGGCAATAGAAAGTTTTCTTTTTGTCTCTTGTCCATGCTAAGTGTTTCAGGGCTGAGAGAAGAGAGCTGTGGGCAAGCGTAGCCGCTTCTTAGCCAGGGCTCAGTCAGCCTTGGATGGTGATGGGAGACTTTAACGCTATGCTTTTTTCTCATGAAAAAAGAGGTCCGGGGTCATTGAATATGGGCTCTGCTGCACAGTTCGGGGCTATGGTAGATGGATGCTCGCTTATTCAGGTTCCCTCTCAGGGACGCAAATATACCTAGACAAATAATAAACGAAGGAGGAATGTGGTAGCAGTTTTGGATAGGAGCTTATGCAACGATTCTTGGCTTTTAGTGTTCCAGGATTGTCATCAAAAGGTTCTGACTAGTAGTGCTTCTGATCATGCCCCTTTGTTGGTGGAGTCAGAGATCACGGCAAGACCGACAAATTGTCCTTTTCGATTCCAGAGATTATGGATTGAAAATGAATTTTTTTTCTAGGTTGTGAAGGATTCTTGGGATGAATGAGTGAGTGGATCCCCCATCACTGTGTTCAGCATAAAAATAAAAAGACTGAAAGGTGCACTCTTTTTTTTTTTTTGCTAAATGGAGAATTTATTCAAGATAGAAATCAAAGCATCAATTACAAGAATCGGCCTATATAGACAGCAACTAAACCAAAGAAATACAAGAATTTTCTCTCTCCAAATCCCCACCTTCGGCATTGCCATCAGACTGAAAGGTGCGCTTAGGGTGTGGGCCAGGAAAAAATTTTCAAATATTAATTTGGAAATGGAGGCTGCCCAGAAAACACTGGAGGAGGTGCAATCTGAGATAGATGTTAATGGTATGGATGACTCAATTTTTAGCCGCAAAGCTGATGCAAAAACTCGCTATTTAAAAGCGATGGAGAATTTTGATAAGCTCTGGGCAGAAAAATCTTGAACTCGCTAGAGATTAGAGGGTGATAGATGCTCGAAGTTCTTCCATGTCTCAACAAAAGTGTGAAGAATAAAGAACTCCATTAGATATCTAAAAGACGGCGATGGGCAGATCATTTCAGACAAGCAGCAGTTGGAAAATTTCATTAGTGGTTTTTATGAAAATTTTCATAAAGCCACTCCCACAATGGAGCACTTGGAGTTACTGGATACCATCCCCTCAATGCTGGATGCTCATGACAGGTGGAAACTGGATTCGATGCCTGGCGATGCTGAAATTAAAACAGTGGTTTGGGAGCTTGATCCTGAAAGCGCTCCGGGTCCAGATGGGTTTCCAGGTACGTTTTATAGAGCGTGTTGGGACATTATTTCTGGGGATGTCTGTAGAGTTGTTAAGGGTTTTTTTAGCAGTGGTTTCATGTCACAGGGGCTGAACAGTAATTGGTTGGTTTTAATTCCCAAGGCTGAGGGTGCCATATCTTTGGACAAATTTAGGCCCCTATGCTTAGGTAATATTTTTCGTAAAATTATCTCCAAAATTTTGGCCTTGAAACTGTCAGGCTAGATGCCCAAATTGATCTCTGAGGAACAGGGGGCATTTCAGAAAGGGAAAATTATTCATGATAATATTTTCTTGGCATCGGAGTTGTCTAATATGCTTTTCTCTACGACTAAAGGTGGTGGTATGGGGTTGAAGATAGACATTCAGAAAGCCTATGATTCTATCTCATGGACTTTCTTGTATCATGTTTTAAGGAGGTTTGGCTTTTCAGAAAAGTGAATTGCTTGGGTCCATCAGCTGCTAGCATCTGCAAAGCTGTCTGTGCTTTTAAATGGTGGCCCTATAGGATATTTTGGGGTAGAGCGAGGATTGAGGCAAGGGGATCCTTTATCTCCAATGCTGTTCATCCTGGCTGAAGAAGTTCTTTGTCGTGGCCTTAATGGCTTGGCAGCTGAAAAAAAAATTATTCCGTTGAAAGGTCCTAGAGGAGGGGTTACGCCGGCCCATAGCCTCTTCGTGGATGATATTTTTATTTTTGCTAATGCATCTAACAGATATGTTCAAAACTTGAAGATTTTTTTGTAGAGATACCAAGAGTTCTCTGGTCAATGTATTAACCTCGAGAAAAGCAAATTATTTCTTGGCCATTTCTCTCCTCAGAGAAAGCAAGTTATTGCGAACGAGTTAGGCATTCCTCTGTGTTCTCTCCCTACCAAATTTTTAGGGGTTGAGATCTTCAAAGGTAGGGTCAAGAAGGAACATGTGTTGCCTATCATGGATAGGGTGAAGGATTGTCTTGTTGGCTGGAAGGGGAAAATCCTCTCCTTGGCAGGTAGGGTGGAGTTGGTGAAGACTGTGATCTTGAGCATGCCAATCCATAGTTTTGCTGTGTACTGGTGGCATGCATCTGCAATTGCGAATATGGAAAGGTGGATGAAAAATTTTATCTGGTTAGGGGAGACAGATACCTCGAAGAAATTGTAGTTCGCTGGGATCAATGTTGTAAACCCAAGGAGGAGGGAGGTCTTGACCTGCGAAGATTGAGAGATGTAAACAGGGCAATGCTGTGCAAATCGGCTTGGAGAATCAAGAATGAAGACTCTCTAGCTAGTAGGTTCTTGAGGGGAAGGTTCCTCAATAAATAAGGTCTTCCTAACAAAGCTTATAGGAGCTCCTCTATTTTCCCTGGTATCCGAAGAGTTTGGAACTATATTAAGTCTAGAGGGAGATGGATAGTGGGAGACGGTAGCAAAATAAAATTCTGGAAGGACATATGGGTGGGTCAGTAGGCATTGGAAGATCGAGTGGATTTGGAGAATGTTGATATGCGCCCCTTTGTAGGTAAGGTGAGCCGCTTTATTGAAATTTTTAAATGGAAGCTCCCTAATGTGGAATCTAGTGGCATGCAAAGAATTTTTGATGAGGTTTCTAAAATTTCTATCCCTGAGTACGAGTGCCAAGATCGTTGTGTCTGGACTTTAGCTCATGATGGTGAGTTCAGTTCCAAGTTGGCATGGGAAGACATAAGAATGAAAAAAGAATCAGTATCCTGGGCGTCCTTGATTTGGTGCAAAATACAGCAGCCAAGAGTCTCTATATTAGCCTGGAGAGCGATTCATGGTAAGCTGGCTATTGATGACGAGGTGAAGAAGAGAACTGTCCCAATTGCCTCCAGATGTGATCTTTGCCAATCTGAAGAGGAATCGATAAATCACCTATTTTTAAATTGCCCTTTTGTGGTTGATATTTGGAATCATCTTTGTGATATTTTCAATATTAGATGGCTTGGCATGGGCTCACTGCTCGAGCTTACCCAGTGGTGGAAATGACAATGGAAAAACATGTGCAGCAAGGAAGCGTGAATCTATTATGAAATCACATGAAATAATAGAATACCTATTAAGGAATCACATGAAATGGTAAGAAGCTCATTAAGAAATCGCATGAAATGATAATAAACATATTATATTGGATGACCTAATCACATGAAATGATAATAAACATATTATGGCGGACGACCTAACGAATATCGACCAAGTTAGCTTAAAGAGGTTTTAGACTGGAAATGAATCAAAATTTAAGGCGTAATAGTGTGTGGTATAACACCCCCAAACCGCCCTACGGGTAAGGGTTGTCAAAAAGTCGCTAAGATCGCTCGGTTTTAGAAGTATGAACTGAAACTAAACTAGCATACCAAAAATCATCAAATAAACCTCAATATTCTCATTATTAATACACAACGGAAGTCTTAATTAGAATATAATCATTATCTAAATCAATAAACTCAAATAATCCAAAGTTTACAGGTGTTGGTGATACCATAACTAAAAGTAATATAAGATAGTCTTTGTTACATCTATCCACTTAAACCTTAAAAGAATCCAAATTATAAAAATCCAAATCCAAATCCAAAGCAAATACATTTGTTCTAAATAAATGCATGGCTAATATTCAGCAAAACATCAACTATTCCCAAACTGCGTATCATCTCCTTTACTAACTCTAGTGCAATCATCACAGCACCAAGGTTCCTAATTCTCTACATTTGAAGGTGATCAACACAATCTCCACTAATATTTGAGCATTTTTTTACCATTTAGGAAAAAGAAAGAAAGAAACGCTCAACCTGTGCAGGATGCAAAATGAGCATGTTGACTCCATATCCCATTGCCCTTATACGATGATGTTGCCTGCACCACACCAGCAAAGTTCTATGATATTTTTTTATTATGCCAGTTGACAATTAATGAGGTAAAAAATTGTCGCCGCCAAATACTCAACTATTAGAGGCAATAATAGATCACCGCCGCTAAAAATCATGTCTTAGAGGCTGGTTTTTTTCCATCGCCACAGAATATTCCTGGCTTCTTTAGTGGCCATTAAAAAATACCCGCTATTAAAAAATGTCTAGCAAAGATATCACATGAGATTTGGGCAGTTATTATTTAAACCATCTTGCAAGAACAGTGTCCTTAAATTTGGGAGTCTTTTTGAGCTTTATATCTTTGTTTGGCCTAACAAAGTAATCATTTTATTATGGAATTTAACGAGCTTGATCCCCAGAAACATGACTTGTAAAAAAAGAGCCTGAGTGGGGTTTCCCTTACATTTGTTATATGGAAGCTCGCCTAACAAATGAATAAAATTATTTATGTGTGTTGGTGGAGAAAACAATATCATATCTAAGGTTCAAAAAATCCCTGTCCCATTAGAGGGGGAAGTGGCATTATACGGTTGGATATGTGGTTGATTATGGCTCTAATATAGCATGTG
>NC_056562.1:1642354-1668770 GCF_013358625.1 Macadamia integrifolia | reverse complement strand
CCCCCCCCACTTGCTTTGTCCTTCTCACTCTACTTTTTCCATCACCCTCTCCATTTGTTGTTGACAACTACCTATTCCTTATTAATCTTTCTTTCCATCTCTTGTTTTGTTTCTCTATCATTAGAGATGGGGAATTGCTAAACCGTAGCCGTAGATATACCTAATTCAATTCTCTCTCGAAATGCTCCTTGGCTTAAACTTTTAGTGGGGTCTTCTTCACAATATTCATCTCCCCTACAACTCCCCCACCCCCTAGTCTGCAAAATCGCCCCCCCCCCAATCCCTTCTGCATCCCCTGCCCCCACTTCCACAACGTACAAGTCCCACCTTGGCATTGTGCCCTATGGACCCCCCACTTGCTTTGTCCTTCTCACTCTACTTTCCCCATCCCCCTCTCCATTTGCTGTTGACAACTACCTATTCCTTATTCTTCAGCTTTCTTTCTATCTCTTGTTTTGTTTCTCTATCATTAGAGATAGGGAATTGCCAAACCGTAGATATAGCGACGTTGGTGATAAAACATGCAAGTGGGAAGGTGGAGAGTTTGTATTGGCCAGTGAGCATGAGTGATCACCATGTTTCTCTCATTCTCACCCTTTGCCTACCTCTTCACTTCTCCTCTGACCTGCAACCTATGACCTTTCTCGCCCTTCCCTGCAAATCTCGCCCCTACTCCCACCTTTAACCTCTGCCAATAACCCCCTACTGCAATTCCCATCCCTTCCCCCTTATGTAACTCCCCCTGTATCCGATCTCCTTCCCTACTCCTTGGCTTTGTGCCCCTCCATCTCACTACCCCACCCCTGCTTATCCTCCCCACGCACCGCCCCTACTTCCCAACCTCACCTCACCCCATCCCCACCCCACCTTCCTCTACCAAGGTCCCACTCCCACCTTGATGTTTGCTACACTTACTTACAGTTAGAGAAAAGAAGTCAAATAGAGAGGGAGAAAAACGGAGCCCCTAAGTGAACATTTTAAATTTTAAATGAACTTCATGGAGGGAGAGGAAAAAAATTAAAAGGCAGGAATAAAGACAAGGACCCAATACCTTTAGCGATAGAAACTAACGGGGGCATCTAGTTGCGGTCAAATATTACCGCTGCTAAAACGTACTTCTACAGTTCTACCATTTGGCTTTAGTTACAAAAATGTCTTTTATTAGTGGAAAAAAAAAATATCCCATTAAAAGTGACGTTTAGTAACAGTAAAAAAAAGAAAAAGCCAGAATAAAGCTTGTGTATTATATTTTTATATGGTGAAAGAATCCTCCAACGTACATTAAACACACAGGCCAATGGGAGAAGATGTAAGAATATCTTCAGCGCACAAAAGGGAGGGGTTGCACGGTCTTTTTGTGCCTGCACCAACTTGGTCGTTTCCTATGCTAGACTAGCAGATTGTTTTCTCCATTTTTTTTTTTTTTTTAACGTATACAAACGGACTTTTAGTTGTTATAAAAAAAATTACCACTAGTATAAGTGTGCATTTAGAAGCAGAAAAATAAAGCCACCACAAAATTGCTACTCCATTATATTTTTTATAGTGAGAGAAAGAATGCTAATAGGCTATGTAGCATAAGTGCCCCCTTATCTATCTCTCGCCTCCTTCCTATGAAATGATATATCAACCCATATAATTAGAGGAAAAAGATAGACAAAGGAAGGTGCTAGCATACAATACGCATCCGGATAGGGAGTTAAATCTCTTTTATATAATACATAAGAAGACTTTTAGTGAAAATTATCATAGTTAAATTTTTAATTATATAGACAAACTTTTTTGTTTTTTTGTTAAAATACAAATAGACCCATAATGAAAATAAAAATGTACCGTTGCTGATATTGTACGTTTAGAGCTGGGAAAATTAAGCCGTCACAAAATAGCTAGTATTTTATATATTTTTTATTGAACAAGAGAATGGTAACTGGTCATGTGGCTTACTGCACCAACACCTGGGCCAATGGGGGTGGGTACATGGGTATCCACTAGAGATCACGAGGGATGCAAGGGGTCATTTCATTGAAACCCATGAGAGGGCATAGGGGACAGTAGTGGTTATGGTTTTTTTATTCTAATTTTTATTATACAAGCAGACATTAAGTGGAAGGAGAGTGTTCCCCTTGAGAGAGTATAGCATTCACCAGCGTTTCCCATAGTCTATCTCTCTCAGCTCATATAAGTCATTTCCTATGGTTGAGGAGAGAAACAGCCTATGTCTGCCCCCTCCCTGAGAAAACATTATCCCTTAAGTGGACGTAGAAAACTACGCCACTTAATGCTCCATTATTACTAGCAATAAAAGATCACCATCGCCCAGTGCACCACTATTAGTGATAACAAAAGATCACCACTAATAAAAATCACGTTTTTGTTTTTTTTTTTTTCAATCGCCACAGAATATATAATCCTGACTCCTTTAGTGGCCATTAAAAAAAAATACCATGCTATTGAAAAATGCTATGCTAACATAGATATCACAAGAGATTTGGGCAATTAATATTTTAAATACCGTCCTTTTTTGTATTTTTACTCAGCAATAACAGTTTATTATTAAATAGGGGCACTTAAATGACTATCACAAAAAAAATAAAATAAAATTCTTGTAATTAATATTACTTTTCTATGAAGCCCGTGATACCTTGACTCCTTGAGAGTTCAGGAAATGTGGGAGTCTTTTTGAGCTTTATCTTTGTTTGGCCTAACAAGGTAATCATTTTATTATGGAATTTAAGGACCTTTTTTATTTTTGGTGAGTTGAATTTAAGGACCTTGGTCCCTAGTAAAACATGAATTAGGAAAAAAAGCTTGAGTGGGGCTTCCCTTACTTTTGTTATATGGCAGCACCCCTAACTTTTGGTGGGGATCCTATCTACAATTTAATTGCACCCAGAAAACCACCTGCCAATAAACATATGCCATAATTAATAGCAATATGGTCCTAAAATTTAAGAAAAAAGAGTCTTTAATTTTCCTATGGCCCTCCCCCAATATTCAGCCACCACATGGATTGACTTGATTATTTGTTAACATCTTCCATCTCCCTCTCTCTCTCTCTCTCTCTCTCTCTCTCTCTCTCTCTCAATTAATTTTCTTTTAATTTTATATATATGTTTGTCCTTATTCTAGGTAAATGGTGAAATCACCTAATTCCTGTACCCTTAAGTGACCTGCCTATGTATAGAATCTAGATAGTGGATAAGGGAATTTTAGGTTTTTTCTTTTTTTTTTATTCCTACTTGATTTTGAATACATGTGCTCAACAAGTGGTTCAAGAATAAAGACAGGCTTTCCTACCATTGTTGGTTAAATAATGACAATGGACAGTGGAGTAGTACTAATTCTTCAGTTGGTCCAATTGTTGGTCCTTATAAAGATGCCAAGCTGGTCATGGGTATATGGTTTCTTTAGATCCAATTTTTTTTTATTCGGGGTATAAGGCCAATTAATAAATATAGATAGATAGGCCCAATTTTCATCGTCAAGATCATAGTTGTGGAAAAGCCACTTCGTTAGGATCTCTCCTTTGAGAAAAAAAATAAATAATAGTTTAATAATACAGTTTTGTAAAGTGAAGTGAGCAGTTTTTTGGCATCATGGATGTTAAAAGTCATTCTGATGCATTTCTTTGATGAGAGTACTCAAACTCAAGGATCGTGAGAGTACTAGTTTTTGTATGTAAAATCAATCTTGGACAGAATGACTTAAGGTTAGTAATTTGGAGATAATTCTCTAGTTCGATATTAGTTTGAGGTGATTCAAATTAGTCCTAAAAATAAGAAGTGGAATCACAACTTTTGTAAAGTAGAACTTTTTTAAGATTCTAGGTGGGAAAAGAGTTTAAAATGACTAATTAAACAGTCCAAATCTGGACATGCTAATTACTTTAGAGATTCAACTCTTCTAGGTTGAATCTTCTTGGGAGGGTTGTAACTTCAACTCTTCAAGGTTGAAAGCTTAGCTTTTTTGGGCTGATTGAAAGCCCAATATCTTCAAGGGTGTGTGAAACTCAACTTGATTTCAAAGGAAGAACTCTTCAAGGTCCACAATAAGAAATATGGAGCAACTTTAAGAATTATTTGATTGAAAATTATCTATCTATTTTGCAACTTAAAATTTGTCCTTTATATATATAACTACAACTTTTAACATAGGAGACTACAACCATCTCTTAGTCTTTTAAATTGCGACATGGATCAATTTAAACTAGAAATAGAAAACTAGTTGAGGATTTCCATGAGTTGTTGAACTCTCCCATGCCTTGATACAAGCTTCAAAGTTGAATCTTGACACATATAAGATTTTTGCACTTTCCAAAGCTGAGTTCACAAATTGGGAAGTTAAAGGAGTTGAGGTGAAAATCCACTAAGGTTATGAAGAGTTAAAACCCTAAAAATTCCTGTGATATCTCTAAAGTCGATTCCAATTGAGTTTCTGTGAATGAGATTAAACCTTTACATTGCATAATAAAAACTAAGAAATGTTAATCATGAGATTTCTTTGCATTCTGGATTAAGCCTAAGTGTTAGGCTTTGGGCCGGACTTCTTCATGATGTTAGTCAGGCCTACATCATATTCCAACACAGGAAAAAAATAGCAAAAGGAAACTTAGTTTTTTTTTTTTTTTTTTGATAGAGCATAAGGCAACTTAGTTGGTGCACAAATAATTGGAGATAATATCTATATCATAATCTGATCACTGTTATTTGTGTGTTTTTACATCATCATGTGTTAATATGATGTTCTGAAAGTTTTTGAAAGGTAAATTTTGAAGAACATAAAAAGTTGAGGTGGAAGGCAATTCACAAGCTGTTGTATGGTGCATTGTGAAAGGTTTAATTCCATGGAATCAAAGGCAAGTGTGGTTTTCTTATTTGAAATTTTTAAATAGCACACAATGGAGTATGACTCACTGCTACTGAGAAGTCAATGTAGTTGCAGATGGCCTTGCGAAACATGCTGCCGCGACTAGATCCTCTGCAAAATGGGACTCTACTCCTAGATTTTCTACAAATGATATTGAGTGGGACGCAATGGAAAAGCCTAGGTTCCGGTTCTCATGAATATTATGCTTCTTTTGAGAATGTAGTTTCATTTATTTAGACTTAATTCCCTCTCTGCTGATGGCCATGCCAAAGGTAGAGTTGGGACTTAAGTTTGTTCAGATTTGTCTGTTTGGATTTCTTTGTATTATTCTCATTCTTTTTTAATATATTCTTTGCTGACCTTAAGCCAAAAAAAAAAAAAAAGAACATGAACTGCTGAGAATACAAATAGAATAATACAATACATTGTGAGTCATACACACATATAGACTATAAAATTCGGTGTATACACTCTAGTAAACAATATTAAGCTAAGATGTAGGACTGCTTTTCCCCCTCCGACAAAATCTTTAGTGACTATGAATTGGAGAGTGACCACATGAACAAAAACTCAAACTATCAAAATCACAACGATGCACACAAGACAATTGAGAGTGGGCTAAGGCGTGCCGCCGGTTGTGAGAACTAAACTTTGAAGCTCAACAACCTCAACCCTCCCAAGGAAAGGGGAAAGCTTTGGAGTCCTCAAGAAATATTATTATCACCTCTTTAGGAAGAGAAATTGAATAAACAAAGAGAAAAAAACTTATTTTAGAAGAAAGTTGAATGTGGATATATAATTATTTTCCTCATCCTTAATTTCTCACCTAATCTCCAAGCCTGAAAGTTTGAATTTTTAGGTTAACCAAATATGGGGTTAGCCAAGCCTACAATAGTGCGAGTCTAGTGCAATGGATTTTTTTCCCCAAAATTGTTTGTTTGGGTTAAAAACAACCCTCATTTGCTGAGAGTTTTGTACTGGTTCATATTGAAATTATAGTGGAGCTTAAGACTGGAAAGAGATGGAGGAAATAAGGAGAGATTCCACAGCTCTGGTGGAAGGCTGGCCACCTGATCGTGGAAAAGAACCACTGATTACAGACTTCCTCCCCCCTAGACCTCCCCCAGTTTCGATTGGGGTAGAAAACTGTAGGCAAGAGGACGTCAATGGAGGAACCAAGGAGACGAGTACTGTTGCCCCGACAAATCAAAGACCTGCTCAGAAGAGGTCTTATTCTACAGTAGTAGGGAAGGCAATTCCAGATGTTGGGCTTCTTGCAGAGCCGATTCATGTAGACTCGTTCACAAAAATCATCATTCCCTAGGATGCGTATGAGGAGAGACTTCCCAGATTCAGATTTGCTCTGATAGGAAAGGTATATTTCAGATTCATATCTCTTGATGATATTAGAAAAGAGGCGACGAAATCATGGAATCTCAAAGGCAATGTAAGGTTGGCATCCATGGGGAATGGGTACATCCTCTTTCAATTTGACACTGAGGGGGATATGGCATCAATCTAGAGACGGAGTTTGACGAATGTTGGAGGGCAGATCATCCGTTTCCAACCATGGAGGCTTGATTTTGATGTTCATGCTAAATACCCCTCTACCAAACTCATGTGGATCAGGTTTCTGGACCTACCTCTTGAGTATTGGCATGAGAAGATTCTCCTAACTATGGCTAAGGTGGCAGGAAGGCCGGTAGCCTTGGACAAGCAAACTCGATCAGCTACGATGGGTACCTATGCACGTGTTCAAATCGAGGTGGAGATTGATGCAAAACACCTAGAAAATTTCCAGGTTGAGAGAATGCAGCCGGGCAGGGGCGAGGTTTTCTGGTTCACGCAAAAAATTAAAAGATGTGGCCTTTGTAGGAAATCTGGACGCACTGTCCGAGAGTGCAGAGTAAAAAAGGCTGATGATGAGAGAGATGCATTGTAGCAACAGCACTCAATACCTGGTGCGGTCTACCCTGAGGATGCCGGTGGTGGTGGTCGGTCAGGTGGTGGAGAGCCAACGAGATATTCTGGCCGAGATTGCCCCAGTCGTAATTAAGGAATCTCTCCTTAGTTGGAGACCAAATAGGGGAGGAGATTGAGCGCAATTGGGAGTCTTCTCAGGATAACGGTCAAATCCATATTGACTTACCTATTTTGAAGGATTCTCAATCAGTGAGGAATCTTCCCATTATGCCAAGTGGAAAGGAGGCTAACAATATGGTGCGTTCAGTTGAGTAGTATATGGAAGGATCGATCCATGGGTCTGATGGGCCTGGAAACGGATCGACTAAGGAGCTGGATTATGGATCAGATGCACAGAGTCCTGAGGTGTCTCAAGGAAGGAATGATCAGGCCCTAGTGGAGGGTAATAGGCAGCATCTGGAATGGGGGGATGAGGCAAATCATCTGGAAGGAGCGGCAACACTTGATAATGGCACTGGTTTGGTGCTACTTGGACGGAGTGGTCGCGAGGTTTTTCCTATCATGGATAGGCGAAGTTCTGATCATGAATTTGGGAGGAACGCAATATTTGCTACCTCGCTGCATCAGGAAAATATGATTACAAATGTTAGCCCTCTACACATGCAGGGTGGGACAGTAGTGGTGACCCATCCTGATGTGGTTCATGTGGATGATGTTTTATGTGAAAGGGAAGCGGCTGCGTGGGTCGCTACAAAACAGAAGAAGGGGAAACAAGTGAACAATACGGAGCAGGCTTTGTGTAAGTCTGACCATATTGCTATATATAAAAAATAATTATGCAAGTCCTCTATTGGAATATCAGAGGGATAAGAAAGGCAGCGGCAAAGCTGGTCTTGCGCAATATTTTAAGGGAGATGAAGCTGGATTTTCTGTGCATAGCTGAACCCATATTGCAGGAGGTGCATTTTCCAAAAAAAAAAATTCAGCAAGAGAGGATCGATTCAGAATTTATTTATAATGATAGAGATGATAGACCCCTAAACCTATGGGTTCTGTGAAGGGGAGTGTGTAAGCCTGTTGTTATGGCATCTTTTGACCACCAGATTACAATGAAGGTTCAATGGAGGCAGGAAAATCTTTTATTCACAATGGTGCATGCTAAATGCATGCGAGCAAAAAGAAGGGACCTATGGAATGATCTTGTGAGTGTTAACCCTGGATCCAATGTGCCCTGGATGGTTGTTGGGGATTTTAATGCTACCATGTTCCCTCACGAAAAGAGGGGACCTGGTGTTTTTAATCTGAGATCGGCTGCAGATTTTGGTGCAATAGTGGATGTTTGCCTGCTTACGCAAATTCCAACTCAGGGTCTTAAATTCATTTGGTCTAACAATAGAAGAAGGGAAAACATTGCTATTGTTCTGGATCGGAGTTTTTGTAATGATGCCTGGATTTCCTTGTTCCAGGATGTCCATTAGGCTATCCTGCAGAGGGTGGCCTCTGATCACTCTCCTGTCCTGGTGGAGTCTGCGGCGTCAAAGAGGCCAAGGAACTGCCCATTTAGATTCCAACACTTTTGGGAAGAGCATGAGTCCTTCCTGCATACTATGAAGTGCTCATGGAATGAGAATATCAGGGCTCTCCCATGGTTGTGTTTGTGCAAAAACTAAAAAGACTAAAAGGAGTGCTACGAGCATGGGGGAAGAGTAGTTTTCCTAACTTCAATGTCGAATTGGAGGATGCCAAGAAACGTTTGGAGGAAGTGCGGCGGGAGATTGAGGATTATGGAATGACTGACGCCCTATTTGCTTAGGAAGTAGATGCAAAAACAAGACAGCTGAAGGCATTGAATAATTATGAAAAACTATGGGCTGAAAAAGCTCGCATTAAGTGGCGGCACAGGCTACAGGGTGATAGGTATTCAAAATTCTTTCATATCTCTACAAAGATTAGAAGAATTAGAAATTCTATCCGGATGATTAAAAAAGAGGATGGCGTGGTTCTCTCTGACAAAGACCAAATTTAAGATTTCGTGACTATTTTTTATAAAAATTTTCATAAAGATGCCCCTACTCAAGAGCACTTGGATCTCCTGGAGTGCATTTCCAGTTCTCTGAAGGAGAACGACAGTGTTGGGCTGGATATGATGCCATCTGATGATGAAATTAAGGAGGCAATTTGGGACCTTGACTCTGAGAGCACCCCGGGTCCGTACGGGTTCCTAGTACATTTTATAAGGTATGTTGGGATATCATCACTCTGGATGTTTGCAATGCTATTAAATTATTTTTCATAACAGACCATATGCCTTACGGGATCAATAGCAATTTCTTGGTATTGATCCCAAAAGTGGAGGGAACGGCTTCTCTAGATAAATTTCGCCCACTATGCATAGGAAATTTTTTATGTAAAATTATCTCAAAAATCTTGGCTATGAGATTATCAAGAGTACTTCCCAGTATTATTTCTGAGGAATAAGGGGGTTTTCAGAAAGGGAAGATAATTCATTCTAACATTAGTTTGGCTTCGGAGTTAGCAAACTTGATGTTTTCCACCACGCGTGGGGGAGGTGTAGGGCTGAAGATCGATATTCAGAAGTCCTATGACACTATTTCTTGGAAGTTTATGTTTCACGTTATGCGGACGTTTGGATTTTCAAAAACATGGATTGCTAGAATTAATCAACTCCTCCACTCTGCAAAAATCTCAGTTTTATTGAATAGGGGATCGGTTGGGTACTTTGGTGTGGAGAGGAGCCTTAGACAAGGGGACCCTATTTCCCCTTTGCTATTTATAATAGCAGAAGAAATGTTGTGCAGAGGGCTGACTAATTTGGTAGCCAAAAAGAGGTTAAAAGCCCTAAAAGGCCAGCGCGGTGTTGCTACTCCAGTGCATAGCTTGTTCGCGGATGACATATTTATTTTTTCTAATGCCTCTATTAGGTATGTGAAGAACCTAAATTCTTTCTTATCTAAATATGAGGATTTCTTGGGTCAGAAAATAAATATTGAGAAGAATAAAATTTTCCTTGGCCCTATTAATGCCCGGAGAAAACAGGCTATTATTGGTATTCTAAAAATTCCAGTTTACAATTTTCTAACTCAATACTTGGGGGTGGAGATTTCAAAGGGAGGGTAAAGAAGGAGGCGCTAATTCCAATTCTTGACAAGGTAAAAAGCTGGTTGGTAGGGTGGAAAGGGAATCTTCTTTCAATGGCTGGAAGATTCGAGTTAGTGCGATCTGTTATCTCAAGGATGACCAACCATTCCTTTGCTGTCTATTGGTGGCCCTCAACATTGATGACCATAATGGAGAGGTGGATGCAAAACTTTATTTGGACAAGTGATATTGACATGGAAAAAAAATTACTGTCAAATGGGATTTGTTGTAAGCCGAAGGAGGAAGGCAGTTTGGGTTTGAGGAGACTGAGGGACATGATTAAAGCTTCTCTGTGCAGCATGGCATGGAGAATTAAGCACGAGGAATCCATTGCCTACAACTTTCTTTGGGCTAGGTTTCTGAAAGGAAATGGTGCCCTCAAACCGGGGTACAGAGCGTCGTCTATTTGGCCTGGAATAAGGAAAGTGTAGAGTCTCCTTGCGACTAATGAGAGATGGATGGTTGGAAATGGTAGAAAAATTGATTTATGAAAGGATAAGTGGTCAATGGGTCCTCCATACAGGATTTAGGGGATGTGGATCACAATGTCAGTCAGGCCATTTTTAGGGTTGACTGATTTATTAACAGCTTCCAGTGGAGTCTGCCTTAGGTTCAATCTTCTACTCTGAATGATATTTTTTATTTGATTAAAAGTATCAAGATCTCTCAATATGATTGTGAGGATAAGTGCTTTTGGAAGGGGTCAATGGATGGAGCCTTCTCCATTAATTCGGCATGGGATGAGATAAGATCTCAGAATCCTAAAGTCCCATGGTTCTCCATGGTGTGCGCTAACAGCCTTCAGCCAAGAATGTCTATGTTTGGATGGAGGCTGGTTCATGGAAGGCTGCCCTTGGATGATGTGATAAGGAAAAAAGGAATTGCTCTTGCCTCAAAATGCACTGTGTGGTGAGGAGGAAGAATCCCTGGACCATGTATTTATTCACTATTCTTTTTTGTCCGAAATCTGAAATTTCTTCTGTAAGACTTTCAATGTCAAATGGACAAATCCAAGATCGATGGCCCAGCTTTTACAGTGGTGGAAGCGGCGTCTATTGCAGACTAGATGCAAGGAAGTTTGGGAGATGGATTTGGTCTTGGTGTCAGATAGCATCAGGAGAGAAAGGAATAGAAGATGACATGATGAAAGGGGGAGGCCACCTAGGTGGGTCATGGTGTCTGTAACTCAATTTTGGATGATATAAAAAATTACAGGCCTTGCATTAAAGGGACGGTGAGATCAGCGGACGATTTGATCTGCTATAGGAAGTTGGGTCTTTCTGCTGAGGGCAAGCCTTCAAATCAAATTTTAGAAGTTTTTTTGTGCAAGTCTCAGATGCACTGGATCAAGCTAAATTTTGACGGTAGCTCGATGGGGAGTCCTGGTCATGCAGGAGCTAGAGGAGTTTTTAGAGATCCAACGGGAAGAGTGTTGGGGACCTATAAATTTTTTATGGGAGTGACAGGAGTTTTTGAGGCAGAGATGGAGGGCCTCATGGTGGGTCTATTGCAATCCAAGGAAATGGGTGTTGTTAGACTTTGAGTGGAGTCTGATTCTATCGTTGTGGTTACGCTGATTCAAAACAGTAGGGTGCCCTGGTTTGCTGTTCAACGCTGGGATTTCCTAAAACCATACTTGGATGGGATTACTTGGAAGATAACTCATAATTTCAAAGAAGCAAATTCTATTACGGATTTTTTAGCTTGTGATGCTGGAAAAACAGGCGTCTCAGCGTCCAATGTTGTTCTCCCTGATCATATTGTGGTGCTCCTTAGCAGTGATGCTAATGGGAGACCAAATTATAGGTGCAATTAATGTTACCTCCATTTTCCCTACTGATGGCAATACCGAAGGTGGGGATGTGGTGAGTGAAAAAATATTTTTTTTTCCTTTGCTTGGTCTCTGCCTGTAATGGTCTATTCTTGTACCTGGTGATTTTCTCTCTCTCTTGAATAAAGCCTTCATTTAGCCAAAAAAAAAATTGAATAAATGAAGAGGTGCACCTAGATTAGGATCTAAGGCCCCTGTTGGGGCAAATGATGCCATAAATACAATCCATGTGCTATTAATGATTTAATATTTTAGTGATTATATACTAATCTTGTATGAAAAAGCCTACTGTTATCTCTAGCTAGTGCTTTAATGAGTTAACGGGTTCCAAGCATTGTAAAGAAGTGTCCATGAGCTAGAGCATAAAAAATTAGAAGATATCAAGATTGAATATCAAGTTTCTCAAGAGACTTGTCATGGATTGGTAGAGCTAAAACTAGAAGATCTAGATGAAGCCATCTTTGAGGATTCAAGCAACTCATATCAAGAAATGGAAGATTATTTTAGTCTTTTTAAATGTATCCTGGTGTAAGTTTCGGACCCGTTTGATTTTGTTTCTAGAAATGGTTTTTCCATTTTTCTGTGCTCAGAAACAGAAAAACATCATATTTTCTGTTTGATTTTTTGATTCTGTTTCACCTATTTATAAAATAAAAATTAAATTTTATATCTATTTTTGTTCCTAGAAATAGGAATGAAGAAATACCTATTACTTGTTTTTCTGTTTCTTAAAACAAAAAGTGACAGAGAAAAATCGTGAAATCCTGACCCCCGATGCCCTACCCTCTCTATCTCCTTGTAGCTCTCCACACGCTGCAACTCTCTCACAAAGCTCGACGACCGTCTCTGCTCTCTCACGAAGCTCGATGTTCTCTACTCTATTGCGAAGCTCGACGTTCTTTGCTCTCTTGCGAAGCTCAAAGTTCTCTTCTCTCTCGCAAAGCTCGGCGTCTCTCTGTCTCGTCAAGCAACTGTCTCACTGCAACCTCACCAAAGTAACCTGGATGGTATTTGTCGAACAAGATCCTGTGGTGATGCATACCACCAGCATTACCACGACCTCCTGGATGCTTCCTGTGTTTGCCTATTCTTCCATGTCCAACAGAGACATGGCCTCTCTTCTTCCTATTCTTCTTGAATCTCGTCATCATCTTCCATGCCTCGCTCTTCCCCTCTCTCTTCCTCCTCCTTCCGTTGAGCGATGTCAAATGGCGCAGCGAGATTAGAGTTTCTGGGGTTTTCAGAGACTATATCTATTTGTTGTATGGAGATTAGAAATGGGAAAGGATGTGCTAGCTAGGGTTTTCAGGGTTTTCCTTTCTGCCCTTTCTATCCTTTATTTTCCCTTTATTCTCGGTTATGTCCTCCATTAAATGGATGCCAATCAGTCGATCTGGTTCGGTTTCAGTCCGAGTTGAGTCGGTTTCAATACAAAAATGGTGAAACCAAAATCAAACCAATAAGGAAATTTCGGTTTATAATCAAGTTGGTTTCAATCTGATTTGGATTTGCTTTGCTGGAAAAAAGAAAAGAAAAAAGGTTTTTATGAGTTTTGGGCTGAGTTCCATCTAGGGGTGTTAAAAAAGCCTGGTCAACTTAAACCAACCCTAATCTGCCTTGAGCCCGAATAGGGCTTGGGCTGAGATTTCAGCCCATAGGGTGGGTTAGGGTTGAGATTTTCAAACCCGAGGTAGGGTTGGATTGGGTCTAGGTTTTGGGGTAATCATTTGTCTGTTTGGATTTAGGAGTGCACCCAATCAGGCCGTCCTGGGTTTGGCTAGGCTTTCTTGCTGTGGGCTTCCTAGGTCAAGTTTGAGGCTTCGTATTGTTAATCTTTGGCTCTGTGTTTTATTTTTATTTTTTTGGTTAAGATCATTGGCTCTATGAAATCAAACACCATTGTCTAATGAAAACATGTGAAATCAAATACCATTGTATAATGAAAACGTTTCTTGAAACAGAAAAATCAAACACTTTTTTGAGGTAAAAAAATTGTTTCTTGGAACAGAAACAGGAAAAACCGTTTCTGTTGTTTCTAGACACAGAAACGGAGGAAACAAAATCAAACGGGCGTTACTAGTGGATCGGTTTAGGATTGGAAATTGGTCTCAATCAATACTGAACTAATCCATGCAATCCTAACCAATAGCATACGATTTCAAACCTATTGTTCTACCTACTTTTGATCGGACTGGATCAGTTTTGGTTTGAGAATGAGTGAGACCAAAATCAAACTATTAAGGAACTTCGATTTTTGAATGGTTTTGGTTCTAGTTTGGTATGATTTTTCAATTTTAGATTAACAATGGTTTTAGATTGGTTTGTTTTCAGGCTTAAATCACATTGAAATCTCACATTCATAACTTGTAGTGAAAGGAAAGATTCGTAAAACCCCTTAAATCATTTTTCCGGAGTCAAACAAATAAACAACCAGAAATAAAGAAATTGATTTGATGTGTTCATGTTATAATCGAAACAAAAAGGAATAAATTGTAAGGGGAAATAAGTAAAATTGAAATCAATGGATAAATAGAATTTATATTTGAAAATATGATGTCGTCGATGTCCCGTACATAAAAATCGAACACCCGGATACGTTGTAGTAATTTCTTGAATTTTTTAACCAATTGGACCAACCCAACCAAACCAAACGAAACCCATTTGGCTCAGTTTTGGACCCAATATCGTGAAGCACATACGGTATTGGAGCCAAAAACCGTGAATTTCACCATCTCCCCAACTGTTACTCCGAGACAAAAGTCGGAGTCCCTTAGAGAAGAAATCTTTGTTCCGTTCCAACTCCGAAGCCAATTTCGACGACAAAGCTTTGAAGTCAATTCCAATAATGAAGCCTTAAAAACCAGTTCTAGTCCGAATTTCTGTCCGAATACTCCAAGCCAACATCGTTTCCAAGCTACTATTAGGGCAAACTTTTGTTGAAATCCCACTGAAGTGCTGGTGTTATATATTGTTTTGCCTTCAAGAAAGAGAGAAGAGTGCTAGACCTTGTCCTTGAATTGGGGTAATTCTCAAGCATACATACTCGTAGCAAGGAGTATTTCTTGGTATCAATTTGTTATTAACAATTAACTACAGGTGATTTTACAATTTTAGAAAATAGTTTCATTACTACTATCATTTCATGTGGTAAGTTCATACAAAATGATAGATTCTTATCATTTAATATATATTAGTTTCATTAGTGTTATATTGTGATGGGGATAGATCATAGCAATTGTTGGTCTTCAATGAGAATTCCTAGTAAGCGTGAGTCATTAGCTCGCGTTGACTATATCCCTGTCCTTTGTGCACATTGTCCGCCGCTCCTACCAATTGAATAGTCTGGTGAAGTGTTCGGATCGCAGCGACATAGGTGGTTCATCACTGCCAACATCGCGAGAAGTTCACTGAACCTTATCATTTAGAAAAGTTATCAAGAATTCATTATCTCATTTCTCTTTTCATAAAAGTAGGCTGGGTGTGAAGGGTGCAGACGATTTGGATCGTCCCACTGGTAGGGTCAGACATTCAAACAATCATTAATGAAGTGGTATAGATCATTACCTGAAACTCCACAAATGCAGAGCCTCTACTTGATCTTAGCCCTTTCACAGTGTGTCCTTCTCACACGTATAGCTTTTCATTCGGATTGAATAGTCTGGTGAAGTGTTCGGATCGCAGCGACATGGATGGTTCATCACTGCCGACATCGCAAGAAGTTCATTGAACCTTATCATTTAGAAAAGTTATCAAAAATTCATTATCTCATTTCTCTTTTCATAAAATTAGGTTGGGTGTGAAGGGTGCAGACGATTTGGATCGTCCCACTGGTAGGTTCAGACATTCAAACAATCATTAATGGAGGGGTGTAGATCATTATCTGAAACTCCATAAATGCAGAGCCTCCACTTGATCTTAGCCCTTTCACAGTGAGTCCTTCTCACATGTACAGCTTTGCGTTCCCTTTGAGTCCAAGCTCCTCCACTATAATCAGCTGGGTTTTCACAAAACCCTAATTACCACTCAATTACTAGCATGGAGATAAGAGTGAGAGAGAGGGAGAGAAGCACGACTATTAAAAGAGGAGAAAATTAGAATTGTGTATTGCTATGTTTTTTATAGTTCATGTATATCTCCAACTAAAATTCCTATCAGTTAGAGTTGTAGTTAAACCCAACTTTGGCATAGAGATTTTCTATTTGGAGTCAGTCACTCACTAAAACATATCTTATCATTATTGATAAGATATTAAATAAATAGCAATTCAATAATTCATTTTTCTTAACAATCTCCTCCATCCTACTATGAGATCCTATCTCATAAGAGGATCCAAAATCTTAGATCATGAAAAAGAATTCATGATCATCTAATGTTGTACATATGGGTTGAACTTATAAGAAAGAGGCAGGATCCCATTGAGATTCCACCTAGCATACTATGTATCTTAACTGTACTATATTCATAATATAGGGTTAACTAATATAAATACTGCCAAGTAGATGTAACAATCATTACCCAAAATAAGTAGTTATTTATGCATCTATCCCCCACTGAGCAATATCACATAGTTCATCATAGGACATGTGTTAAATGCTATTAAGTCTCAATGAATTGAAAAGTCATTTCAGAGATTCCGTATATTTGATTGGATAAGAAAAACATTTCAAAAAATGTTTTTGAACATAAATAATAATTTATATTAATTTTTTTAAATATTAAAAAATATATTTTATTGAAATACCCCGGATCCCGATTTTATCTAATCAAATACAGGCTTTCTCTCTTCTTGATATTCTCTCAAAAATGACAGTGGATTTCTTGTTGGGAATCTCTTTCGAATACGACCCAACACTACAAGTCCAGTGCATCGATAGATAGTCAAAGAGACATCAACTGTTGCATACTAAAACAAGCAGTGCGTATCCGCATCGATAAGGACCCCTCAGGTCAAAGGATTGACCATAAAATACTTAAAATAATTTTATTTTCTTATAAACTACAGTATATTACATGTGAAAATCTCAAGTGATCTAGTTCAATGCACACACAGTATGTTCATTCACATTTGTGCCCTGAAATCAACTTCTCTAGGTACACACAATACAACCACCTTGAAGACAGGGTGTCCAATCTTTTCCCTAGTGGTGAACAGTTTTAGGTTAATAAACCTATAGACAAACTAAGCTCAATAATTAATCATGCTAATTAAAACTAAATTAAACAATTTAATTTAAATAAACAAGTTTATACATCAAAGCTGCCAATTTCCCATAAACCCAATGCTCATGTTCTCAACATGTTTTTCAAATACATTGGGCGACAAACCCTTAGTCATAGGATCAGACAGATTCTGAGCATAGTCAACCTTAGCAATGGTTATATCACCACACTGTATAATCTCACAAATTAAGTGATATATTTGTTCCACTTGCTTGTTCTTTCTGATGAGCTCTTGGTTCCTTTGCTTATGTTATGGCTCCCCAGTTGTCACAATAAAAGATGATGGGATGCTCGACGAGCTCAGAGACCACCCCTAGGTCAGTTAAGAATTTCTTGAGTCAAACCCCTTCCTTAGCTGCTTCACTAGCTGCCAGGTATTCAGCCTCAATAGTGAAGTCAATCGTTGACTTCTGTTTGACACTCTTTCAAACTATAGTACCACCTCCCATAACAAATACCATTCTTAATGTAGACTTTCTGTCATCTTTGTCAGTTTGAAAATCTGAATCTATATAACCCATAACTGACAACTGGTCAATACCATAGACTAAGAAATAATCTTTAGTCCTCCTTAAATACTTAAGGATGATTTTTGACAGTAATCCAATGCTCATGTCCTGGATTAGATTAATAACGGCTCACAATCCCTACCGTATGACAAATGTCTGGTCTAGTGCATAACATTGGATACATGAGACTCCCTACAGTCGAAACGTAAGGGATTCTCTTTATTGCCTCAATATCCTTAACAGTTTGAGGACACTGTGATTTAGACATAGTGATTCCATGCTTGAAGGAAACACTTCCTTTCTTGGAATCCTGCATGTTAAACCTCTCCAGTATTTTATCAATATAAGTGGATTGTGACAAGCTTAACATCCTATTCTTGAGATCTCTCACAACCTTTATTCTTAGGATGTAATTGGCTTCACCAAGATTCTTTATTGAGAATGTTTTGGATAGTCACACCTTTGCAGATGAAAGCAATCCTACATCATTCTCAATGAGCAATATATCATCCACATGTAGGACAAGAAAACAAACGCTATTCCCACTGGACTTCTTGTAAACGCATGGCTCATTAATGTTTTGTTTAAACCCAAACATTTTTTATGGTTTGATCAAAATGTATGTTCCAGCTTTTAGAAGCCTGTTTAAGACCATAGATAGATCTTAAAAGTCTACACACTTTGTTTACTTCCTCTGGGGAAGCAAACCCTTCTGGCCGATGCATGTATATGACCTCATCTAAATGTCCATTCAGGAAAGTGGTATGTACATCCATTTGCCATATCTCATATTCATATTATGCAGTAATCGATAATAAAATCCTAATGGATTTAATCATCGCTACTGGTGAGAAGGTTTCATCATAATACACCCCTACTTTTTTTGTGTAACATTTTGCCACTAGTCTTGCTTTGAAACACTCCATATTCCTATCCACACCTCTCTTCCAATTGAAGATCCATTTACATCCTATAGGCTTAACACCTTGAGGTAGATCCTCTAGAGTCCAGATGTGGTTGGAATGCATGGAGTCAATCTTAGAGTGCATGGCTTCCTTCTATTGAATAGAATCAATATCCTTCAAAGCCCCTTTGTAGGAAAATGGGTCTGACTCGGAAGTGTCAGAAACCATGTGGAATTCTTCCACCTTTTGATCATTTTCATTGAGAAGTGTCAAATGAGTTGGAGGCCTGATGGACCTCCCACTCCGTCAAGGCTCTAGGGTTTGATTTTCTTCAGTGGGTATGTCAGTAGGAGGTACAATAGGTGCAGAAGGTTCTTAGTCATTAGATATTACTTTTATGACCACTAGATCCGATCTACAAGTGACCAGATCCTCTTCAAGTTACGTCGTATGTTTACTAACTAAAACTTTCTGATCAACAAGGTCATAGAAGTAATAGCCAATAGTTGTTTTAGGGTATCCTAAGAAGTAGCATCTATTTGTTCGGGATTCCAACTTATCTATTTGTTACTTCTTTACATGTGTAATGCAACCCCAAACCCTCATATTTTGTAGGTTAGGCTCTTGCCCATACCACAACTCAAAGGGTGTCTTAGGGATAGAATTTTTTGGAACATTATTCAAAATATAGATGGCGGTCTCCAAGGAAAAACCCCAAAATGACATGACACAGGTAATTCTGAATAACTAAGCATAGACCAAACCATATCTAATAGGGTATGATTTTGTCTCTCTACTACATCATTCTGTTGAGTTGTCCCTGGGGCTGTCAACTGAGAAAGAATCCCAGCTTGCTTTAAATAGTCCCTGAACTCATCTGATAAATACTCTCTTCCTCGATCTGATCGAAGGCTTTTGATGCACTTACCCAATTGCTTTTCTATCTCAACTTAGAACTCCTTGAACTTTTCAAAGGTTTCTGATTTTCGATACATTAGGTAAATATACCCATATCGAGAATAGTCATCAGTGAATGTTACAAAATAGTCATAATCATACGCCGTTTGAACATTTATGGGACCACACACATCAAAGTAGATTAATTCCAGCAAGTCCTCAGCCCTCTGACCCTTAGATAAAAAGGGTTTCTTGGTCATTTTTCCTTGTAGACAAGATTCACAAGTTTGGTAAGATCCCATCTTTAGACTTTCCAAAGGGCCATCTTTGACCAACCTATTGATTCTATCTACTCCAATATGACCTAACCTAAGGTGCCAATGATAAGTGAAATTATCTAAAGCTGATTTCCTTTTTAAAGATATATTTGAAAATTCATTTGGATTTAAAATAGGTTTCAAGAAATACAAACCATTTTGTAAACAACCAGTTGTAATAAATAAACCATTCAAACGAATAGATAGTTTAAATCCAAATTGAAATGAATATCTAGCCAGTTTAGAAACAGAAACTATATTCCTTCTAAAGAAAAGAATATAAAAACAATCTTTTAAAATTAAAATAGTTTTTTTTTTTAAATGCAAACTAAATTCTCAACCTCTGCTGTGGCCTCAACTCCAGTTCCCATCTTGAGACGAACCTCATCGTTGTTGAGTCTTCTTGTCATCCTGAACCCCTGCAACATATTACAAATATGGGTGGTCGAACCATAGTCAACCACACATGTATTAGATGGTTTTTCTAACAAATTAGATTTCATAAAGAATATAGGTTTTAGATATACCTACATCTGGCTTCTTCTTCAGAGTCGCCAGGTATCCACGATAATTTTTCTTCCAATGTCTATCATTTTTACAGTAAAAACAAGGTCCCTTCTTAGGTTTCTTGCCCTTCTCCACTCCCTTACTAGCCACCTTAAGAATCTACCCTTATTAGTCTTCTTCTTCTTCTTACCTTTCAATTTAGAGGAAGGAGACTTCTTTTCAGTAGACAAGACCTCAAGCTTTTGCTTCTTATGTGCCGCTTCCACTTCTTACAATATGTTGCCTAGCTCTGAAAGCTCTACGAAAATTTTATTCATATTATAATTAGAAATAAAATATTCATAGATTTCCTAAGGCAGTGAGTAGAGTATGACATCCGTTTTATAATTTAGCTTAAAGGATGTCCTCAGGGCTTTTAGTTTTTGGAATAAATTCTATTATTTCATCATATGGTCGATAACTGAAATCCTTGAAGTCATCTTAGTGCTGTGGAGGAGAGTGACAAGTTGATGATGTGCATGTCTGTTTTGCTCACCATACAACTTCTTCAACTCCTTCAACATGTCTTTAGAAAAACTCAGATCCTTTACAGAATCGTTAATTGTCCTGTCTATTGAATTCAAAACAAGGAGCTTAGCCTTAGAATTGTTTTGTCAAAACAACTCATAGGCAGCTTTCTCCTCGCCCTTCATAGTGTCAGGGAATTAAGGTTCTTCATCTTTTATGAAAAAAAATTAGACTTTCTATAGTTAGGAGTAATTTAATGTTCCTCCTCCAGTCAACATAGTTGGGTCCAGTCAGGATATGGTCTTTAATGAGGGTAGCGTAATTCATTTGGCTTGACATATTGAGTATTTACATGATGTACAAGAAAAAATTAGCATGATTAATATCGTTGAAAAGAAGGGGCAAATCTAAATACAATGATTACCCACACCTTAAGCTTCCCTTTAGCTATGAGGTATGATTGGAACATCTCAACCGTTATGCACATGACTTAGCCTATCAGAGTTCATCATATACATGTTGGTTGAGTGAACTATGTTGTCCATCTCAAAGACTTCCAATACTTTTGGACACTTGAGTGTCATGTCTATTCCTATTGGCTAACATACACTCAAGTCAAATGTATACCCTTTGTTTCGGAGTGAATCATAGCATCATAGGCTAGTGTCTACTATCACAGTACACCTCCCACTGACCATGTTCTCTACCTATTATATATGAGATAAATGAAGATGGTCTCAGAGAACTACTCAAGCATTATCCTATCGACATCTACAAAAGTATATCAATGTGACCTCTACATCTACTAACTAAGGAAAGCCATGAAAATCCCACCAATTAGGGTTTTTCATATCACACTTGCTTTGAAGTTTAGGGAAACGGGAACCGTCATCTATTTTAAAAACACAATAGGGTGATAGTATCACCATACATCACATCACACGTAACTAAGAATCATAAAATAACCATCCACATGAAATATAAAATAAAGCCTTAGTGGTTACGGGTTAGCATCTAGAATCAGATTGACTTTGTCATCACATGCAAGTCATTTTGATTCCAAGATGGGTGAGAGTAACATAGCCTCTTTAATTACTCCTACACAACAAAATTATGTGATAATTCAATGCATATAATTATAACCAAGATAACATTTACATTGAAATAAAACAAAACTTGATTCTCCATCTCCCGCTGCTTCCTCTAAGCAATCTCCTCCTCCAGTCTTTTCACGATAAAATAAAATGCTTAATTCTATTACATTCCTTTAAAATAAAGAAACCTTAGGAAACCAACCCATCATTTGAGCTACCCAAGGGGAGTACATATTTTTATAAAAATAGAAAAAGGGGAGAGAGAAGGAGAGAGAGAAACAAAATACAAGCCACTACATAAATGCACGTCATGCTATCCATATATCCATCACCATGGTCCATTTTAAATCTCATAACCACTAACAATATCATAACCGTCAAACATATTATGCATTTGATTCTTTTAATTTTATTTCAATAATGTAGAAAAACAACAATTATAAAAACCACATAAAAATTACCAACATTTGACAATCTTAAATCTAATTTTAAAATTTTGAACCCTCACAAGGGTTTCTAAGAACCTAACAATAACAACAACAACAATCATAATCTTATCCCAACTTGATGGGGTCGGCTACAAGGATCCGATAAGGTATAAAAAAAAATGGAGGTAAAAAGAAGAAGTTAAAGCAGTAGTCAAAGCAGCATCCTTGGAACATCCCCTATATGGGGTCGGCTACATGGGTCCTTGTCCTTCACTTACCTCTATCTACGGTCATATAAGGATCGATCCCTACCAGTTGTATATCTTTTCTTACCACTTCGTTAATGGTCAATTTAGGTCTGCCTCTCCTTCTAGCTTCATGTAATTGAAACCGGTCACACTTCGTTACTAGGGCATCCATGGGTCTCTGTTGAACATGGTCATACCACCTCAATCGGCTCTCACGAAGCTTGTCATGGATTGGAGCCACCCCTAACTCTTTTCTAATACGATCATTCCTTATTCTACCTCTCTAGGTCTTTTCGCACATCCCTCTCAACATCCTCATCGCTGCTACACTCAATTTATTTAAATTACTCTTCTTGATTGCCCAACATTCCGCCCCCTACATTACGCTGGTCGTATTACTGTCCTGTAGAATTTTCCCTTGAGTTTAACAGGCATGCATTTATCACATAGCACTCCTGAGACACTTCTCCACTTCATCCATCACACTTTAATTTTATAGGAGACATCATTTTCTATATCACCCTCTTTACTAATGATTGACCCCAGATATTTAAAATAGTCAATTTGTGGTAGTTCTCACCCCTCAAGTTTCACCACTTCCTCACGTCTCATAGTCTGGCTAAATGGGCACATCATATACTCTGTCTTTGTTCTACTTATCCTAAAACCTCTTGATTTCAAGCTTGATCTACATAGCTCCAGTTTAGTATTAATCCCTTCCATAGTCTCATCTATCAAAACAATATCATCAGTGAATAGCATACCCCACGGGACCTAATCTTGGACGTGCTTGGTTAGATCATCCATGATGAGAGCAAATAGATACGGGCTCAAAGCTGATCCTTGGTGTAACTCAATTGTAATTGGAAACTCATTACTTTGACATTCTGTAGTTTTGAAACTTGTCACCACTCCCTTATATATATCCTTAATCATATCCACATAATTTAAAGAACCCTTCACCTTCCCTAAGACATGCCAAATAAGATATCTAGGTACTCTGTCATACGCTTTCTCAAGGTCAATAAAGACCATATGGAGGTCTTTTTTGTGAGCTCTAAATACTTCCATAAGTCTTATTAGGAGGTAGATAGCTTCTGTTGTGGACCTCCTTGGCATAAAACCAAATTGATTCTCAGTTACAATAGTTTCTTCTCTGAGGTGGCCTTCAGTAACCTTTTTCCATAGTTTCATGGTGTGACTCATTAGTTTTATGCCTCTATAGTTATTGCAGTTCTGGATATCGCCTTTGTTTTTATAAATAGGAACCAAATTGTTTCTCCTTCAATCATCTGGCATTTTCTTGGTACACAGAATCTTATTAAATAGCTTGGTTAGTCATGATATTCCTAGTACTCCTAGGCACTTCCATACTTCAATTGGGATCTCATATGGGCCTAGTATTTTACCTGTTTTCATCTTTCGTAGGGCCTCTTCAACTTCAGTCACACCAACATGTTGTAGTTGTCCATAAGGAGGGTTAGCGTGATGTCTATCCCCTTCTACTTCTGGGTCCATCCTATCAGTCAAGGCCTTTTCATTTAATAGGTTGCAAAAATAATCACCCCATCTCTTCATAATGTCCTTATTCCGTACCAATACTCTACCATCATCACTTTTAATGCATCTAACATGGTCAATATCTCTACTCATCCTTTCCCTTGTTTTGACTATTCTATAGATCTCTTTTTCTCCTTCTCTTGTATTAAGGTTATTATAGAGGTTATCGTAATTCTTTACCCTTGCTTTTCCCACAATCTTCTTAGCTTCATTCCTGGCTAAGTAATATCTTACTTTATCTTCTACTGCGTTGATCCTTTGCCAAGTCTTAAAACAATCTTTCTTAGATTTAATGGCAGCCTGGACCTCCTCATCCCACCACCAAGTTTCTTTAGGAGTTCGGCCCCACCCTTTGATACCCCTAGCACTTCTTTATCCACATTCTTGATATAGGTCATCATCTTTATCAGTAAAAGATTTTAATAGCGCTCCTTGTAGTCGCCCCCATTTTATCTTAGGAAAGATCTGTTGTATCTTCTTGCATTTTCGCTTTCTTAGGTATACATCCAAGATCACCAGTTGATGTTGAGAAGTTGGGCTCTCTCTAGGTATAACCTTATAGTCTTTACATAACATTCTGTCAGATCTTCTCATGAAGAAGAAATCAATTTGACTTGTGTGCTGTCCACTTTTGTAGGTAATCAAATGTTCCTCCCTTTTCTCAAAAAAGGTTTTTGCAATGCAAAAGTCATACGATGTCGCAAAGTCCAACATTAAGATCTCCTCTGCATTCCTCTCTTCAACTCCAAATCCACCATGTACATCTTCATAGCCTCTACAATCCTTGCCCACATGCCCATTAAGGTCTCCTTCGATAATAATTTTCTCTCCCTGTCCAAGACCTTGCACCAAGTCATCCATGTGTTCCCAAAATAGTAGTTTAACACTCTCATCTAGTCCTGCTTGGGGCGCATAAGCACTAGCTATATTGATTGTCTCACCGTCTAGCACAAGTTTAATAGCGATGATCCTGCTTCCAAATCTTTTAACATCCACCACTTCATTTTTAAGGTCTCTATCCACTACTATGCCCCCTCCACCTCTTCCGCTTTCATCACCCAGGTACCATAGTTTGGAGTCATCTAACCCCTTTGCTTTGTTACCTTTCCATCTTGTCTCTTGAATACATACGACGTTAATCTGTCTTCTCTGTATAACATCTATTAAGTCCATGCTTTTTCCCATTAGTGAGCCAATATTCCAAGATGCCAATCTAATTCTACACATACACACAGCGTTAGTACTGAAGGACATGATAAAAAAAGAGTAATAGTTAATAAAAAAATAGAAATAATGAAGTTATAGAAAAGTAGGATCCATGCAAAATAGATTGGCTGAATTAAATAAGGTGCCGGCTGCCTACCTAACACACCTATAGTATAGGTGCAGATATATATATATATATATATAGTTATAAAAATTATATGAGTCGAGAGAAACAGATAATAAAGAAAAAAAAAAACTAGTCTAGAGATGATATGTAGAGTAGCTATATGCAAAGGTGCAAGTAAATGAGATACACAAGAGTGCTTATACTATTGACTATACCATTGGGATAATCCAAAATGCATATATAACATACGCTAGTGCATAGCAATAAACAAATATTGTGAAGAGATACAGACAGTTATGACAACTATAACTTTCAAACAAGACTACAATAGCCCAATCAAAAAAGACAAGATTCAGTTCTACCAAACAAAGAAAGGTATACTAACAAACATATAGGGCATGGCATAATACATTAAGATAAAGCATATGCAGTGCACTAGCCGATACTAGAATAGTTGACACACACTATGCTAAGAAAGTGGGCACATGCAATGTTAACAGACTATGCAACTAGTTTTATTATTATTTTAATTTGATTTATTATTATTATTATTATTATTATTATTTTTATAAAGATACCCAGCTTTGCTTGGGTCACACTACTACTAGAGACACCTGAATATTAGCTATAAATAACTAAATACAGATCAAACAAACTATCTAAACAGATAATAAGGAAATAGCAGGAAATAAAAGCAGCTTCCCTTACTGCCCATAGTCATAGATTGTTGCCGGGGCAATCCACCGGGGCATACAGTCGCAGCTCAAACTCAGAGATGTGTGGTAGCAGTAGTGGGTGGTGTGGTTCAGAACTTAGGAATCGACTTTGGAGAGAAGGGCTAGGAGAGGCTCACGGTGTCTGAGATGCGGCTACG
The DNA here is from genome assembly GCF_013358625.1 of Macadamia integrifolia. Lineage (NCBI taxonomy): Eukaryota > Viridiplantae > Streptophyta > Magnoliopsida > Proteales > Proteaceae > Macadamia > Macadamia integrifolia. Next base: position 1,642,592 of record NC_056562.1, on the reverse strand, counting down.
GGTAAGGGTAAGGGTGAGGGTAAGGGTAGGGGGTCCACGACAGGCTTCAGGGTTCTTAGAGAAGAACTAGGGAGTGCGAGGATCAAGAATAATAGGCAAAGAAGAGCTCGTGGGGGGATAGGAGAGAGAGAGAGGAGAAGTAAAAGGATGTTGGGAGAAACTCAGATGGGGAAGGATCCAGGCTATGATCAATGGTAGAGAGGGGGTTAATCAAGAAAATAGGTTTTTGAAAATCTCA
>NC_056562.1:1631868-1639254 GCF_013358625.1 Macadamia integrifolia | reverse complement strand
AAAAAAAAAAAAAAAAAAAAAAAAAATACCACCAAGGCCGAAAGCCGATGGCTGAAAGCCAACGATCGAAAGCCGACGGCCTTACGATTTTTGAGGCCGAAGACCGTCGTTTGAAACTTGTCATAAAAAAAAAAAAACTAATAAGTTAAACAAAAATGATGGATAAGACAAAAAAAAAAAAATTCATTCTTTTGTGTTTTTAGTTCTTTTTAGAAATTCAATATTTTATTAAAACATAATAATCAAAGAATTCATTATTCTGTGAACACACTACTGTTCAAGGAATAGTGAAGTATTATTCACCGAATAGTAAACGAAGGGTGTGGAAACGATTTGGATCATCTCACTGACAGAGTCAAACATCCAAACAATTATTAGTAGAGGGGCGTAGATCATTACTTGAAACTCCACAAGTACAGAGCCTCGGTCCTTTCATAGTGAGTCATTCCCATACATACAACTTTACGTTCCCTTTGAGTCCAAGCTCCTCCACAATAGTCAGACTTTTCACAAAACCCTAATTACAACTCAATTACTAGTGTAGAGATCAAGAGTGAGAGAGAGGGAGAGGAGCACGGTTATTAAAAGAGGAGAAAATTAGAATCATGTATTGCTATGTTTTTTAGAGTTCATTTATATCTCCAACCGAAATCCCTATTAGTTAGAGTTGTAGTTAAACCCAATTTTAGCATAGAGATTTTCTACTTGGAGCCAATCACTCACTAAAACATATCTTATCATTATTGATAAGATATTAAATAAATAGTAATTTAATAATTCATTTTTCCTAACATGGTGATGGATTTTGGTGCTGGACGTAATGCATGTAGGATGTTTTGACTTGACCTATCTATATGGTACGTCAGGCAAACAGTCGGTACCTTATTATAATCTGTCATTATAAGCATGTGGTTGATTTATAGTGGTGAGTCAGGTTGATAGATGACACTTATTATAATTAGTCATAATCCGTCAATCTTTTTGCATGGATTCTTGTGCTCGTCCTTGCTTGAAATCTCCATGTAACCAACCCCGTTAAGTTGGGATAAGGTTTTGGATGTTATTGTTATATTACTATCATTTCATGTAGTAAGTTCATACAAAATGATAGATTCTTATTATTTAATATATTAGTTTGCATGAAATATCAAGTTAGTTTGTTCACATAAAATGATAAATTAATTGTTTCATGTCTTCTTATATGATAGACTATAATATGTTTCTTTTCATTATTTAATAAGTTTCTTAGAGTGCATTTGATTGGATAAATTTGTAAAGAAATATATCTAATTTGAATGTAATCCCATGAAATGTGATTCCATGAAATCTTACTATTAAAGAAATAACTGCTTGGTTTGTACTGATTCTGTATGGTGATTGTCCCTGAATAACTGTCTAGTTACCTGATTCTATCTTTGGGAAACACTCAGAATCACCCTGATAAACTATTTGGTTGTTCTTAAAATGTCATTTTCTTTCAATTTATGTAAACAACTATGCAATGGTATTTTTATTTCTTTGCAATAGTTTTTTTTTTAACACTTTTATAATATTATATTACTATTTCATAATAGATTCATTATTGCATGTAAGATTTTCTATCATCTCATGTACTTTCACAATAGTTATATTTTATGTAGTGATAAGTTAGAATTCTTATCATTTTATGTGATAATAGGTTAGATTTCCTATTGTTACATATATTGATAAGTTGGCTTTCTCTTATCATGTCATGCATCAATAAATTAGATTTTGTTTTATTTAATAGGGATAAGTTAGGACTGCTTATCATTTCATGTGATTTCATGATAGTTGGTTCTCTATTATTGCATGTGATCTTACAAGTTAGAAGGAATCATCACCTGCAAGACAGGCAGGTGAGAGGCATTGGGAAGACAAAATACCCCCTTAAGAAGGAGAGGGGAAATATCCCATTTTACCAAGAGAAGGGGGATATTCCAAGGAAGACACACACAATCATACTTTTATATATATATATATATATATATATACACACACACGCGCCTATGGCCCTATCTTTACCCTCACACTTGGACAGATTTTCTAAATGGTTTTTATACCATGCCGAGCGAACAAAAGTTATGTTCATTCAGATTACCAATAGGTTAGTCAAGATCCATCATATATGGACCATTTTGGTCCGGTTAATTTAGTTAGTCTATATCATGAACCACCTATCTCAGGTTTTTCAATTTAAGTCCATAGGCGATGAGCTGAGCTTGGGCATTTGGATCATAATATTTTAGGATGGATCATTTAGATACATACAAGATGAAATTAAGTCAAAAGGTAAAATGGTCCAAAACATAAAAAAAAAATAGTTTGGAATACCTATCATAAACATTGTATCTGGGGGTGTCAAAACCTAGTCTGAATCGATAAAACCAATCGAAACTGATTGAAAAAACCCAAATCGATCAAACCGATATTTATTGGATTGTTTTTGGATTGAGGTATGATGGGACCAGCTGAAAATCAAATCAGACCAAACTGATTGATAATCAAAATGAAATCTAACTGATAAAAAAAAAAAGTGATTACGAAGATATAAATAAGTGAATTGATTATTCATTTTTTACATTAGTGAGAAAAATTTTTGTTGTAAGGGTAAATGTTACAAATCAATAACTATGAGCTAATGAATAAGGAAATTGATTTGTAAATTGTATCAATGCTTCCATTGGTCTCTCCTTGTTCACTATACAAAATTAGTTGGATAGTTAGATGAAAGATTTATTGGTAGGGTTCATTTTGTGATTTTTATATTAGTTATCCATTGGCTTCAATTTTAATTATCTTTCCCTTAAAGTAATAAACCATGACTTCATTATAAATTTTAAAGTTTATTTTTTCCAAATCTTTCATTACAAGAGATTATGAATGTAAGATTTCAATATGGTTCAAATTAGCCCGAAAATAAATCAATCTAAACCAATATTAACTTGTTATTGAAAAATCAAATAAATCAAAACTGTACTAGACCAAAACTGAAAATAACCAAAAGTCAAAATTCTTTAACAAATTGGTTTTGGTCTCCCTCATTCCTATTCCTAAATCGAAACCAAACCAAATTGACCATTTGTCACTACTACCCATACTTTCAAGTATCAGTATTGTATTGGCCATATCAGCCGTATCATACCGATTGTGGCTACTTGATAGATCCGGATCAATTACCCGTATAGTTTCAAGGGTAAAACAGTACAAAAAATATCTTTTTTAAAAAGATAAAAACAAAAGTGACCGATATGCACCAGTCCGATCTGATCCGTATCGGTATTCGCAGACCCAACCTAATCCGTTTCCCGCCTCCCCCTTTCAGCTCTCAGACCGATCCAAAAGGGATATGTGATTTTTCTCTTTCACCTCGTGCCGGGAAGCCGAAATCCCACACCAGGCCCCCAAGAAAATGAAAAGAATTCAACGTCACCACTAAAATCTCTGTTGTCTCTATTACCAATCATCCCTCGCTCTCTCTGAATCGGGATTTTTCCGAAGGAATGTGTGTCCATTAAGCCTGATTCTGATTTTCCTCTCTGCCACACTCTGTATTCTTCGTTTTGAGAAACATAAATTCGATGTCGGAGACAACAATTTCCTACAATCCGACCAAGGTTTTGTAACGAATGGTTATTCTAAACCTTTTGAAGACATTGTATACTTATTTAGGGTTTTTAATTTCGTCCTGGTGATTCTGTTTATTCTGGTTTACAGGTTTGTTCTGCTATTGATTTGGGGTTCTGGACTCTCTCCATGACATGGATTGCAACCATCTACGGCAACATCCCCTGTAGAAAACTATCACCAACACCCCAGCTCCAGTGCACCGTCTTTGATCTTGCTGGTTGAGGTTAACCTCCGATTTCATTCCTGGACTTTCAGCACCATAGATTAGAATATTCTCAGATAAACATAAAATGTTGAATTGAAATTTAATGTTTTTAATTTCTTGTTTTTGTCACTTCTCTTTCCTTCCTGCTTAGGTCGTCAAAGAATGTTTGCCTGTTTGTACAAATATGAAAGTATATGTCTCTCTATTGCTATAAAATGGAAGCTATAAGTTTTCATTATAAATAAGAACTGTATATAGCCTGGTTAGGCTAAAAATGAAATATTCAGATGCCCATTACTGGATTCCTTAAAATTTGCATATGAAAATTCTTGAATTAGTTGATATTTCTTATGATGTATTGTCTTCCTGTCAGAATAGTGTTTAGGAAAGTGGTGAGGAGTTTATGTTAATGGAATTGTAAAGCATCCATCATCCATGGTTTCTTGACACTGTTCAATTTTTTAATTTCAGATGGAAATCTATATGTAATAGTTAAGATGGGATCCTTCAAGAGAATCAGATGAAAATTTGTTAGTAGAGTCATCCAGTACTATACCTTCAAAGCATAAACCTCAGTTATATATTTTAGTTGCCCTTCTTTCCTTTCTAATGCAGTTTCTTTATTCATAGTAGTGAGTCTTATATACCTTTGATGGTCATTGCAGCTGTCAATGGTGTTGTTATTGCGACTGAGAAGAAATTACCACCGATCTTGGTAGATGAGACATCTGTAAGTAATATTCTGATTGTTAACTATTCAAATCTAGATTTACTATTATAGTATTATGGTACTTTTTGCATTTATTAGTAATATTTTTTTTTATAATATTTTAACTATTTGTTTATAGTAGTCTTAATCAAAGCATTGTTTTTTTCATTTTGATTATATAAATAATGGCCACCTAAGAACAACCCATTAGGAAAAAAAATAAAAATAAATAAATATTAACTAAGGGGAATCTCCCACCTTGAGGGATATTGTTCGGGTACTCCATAATCCATACCCCACCCCTAGTTCAATTGTAAGCTAGTGACCACCCCTATTTATAATGGTTGTCTCCCTATTATTGTTTTCTGTCTGTCTATTATGGGACTAAACTACTATGACCACTATTATTTATAGTTATTGCCTCTCTTCTATTTTTTCATGTTTATTCAATATAGGACTAAATTACTATGTTGTGAAATTATCTATCACCTGTCTGGTAATGATTGCCTACAAAAGACTAGTTAAATATCATTAATTTGGTCATCATATATAATACAATTTTTTTTTTCTTTTTGGATCTTCCAACAAAGTCCATGAAACACTTTGCTAACAATTCAAAGCGAGCTTTACATAAAACACTACTTAGGCTATAAGATCATCTAGCTCTATTTGACTAAGTTGAGAGTTGGCACAATCTTAAAGGTTTTGGAAAGAGAATAAATTTGACTATCAAAAGATATACTCTCATGATCTAATTGTCTATTGGATGGTGAATTAGTCAAAATAAATATATTATAAGAACAACGACACAAGCAAAAATCCAGGAATTAATGACAGGGCTGGATCCACTGGACATCATCTACAAAATTGATAATCTTGAGAATATAAGGCATGTTAAATAAGTACAATAAATATTAAAAATGAACATCCGAATTTTTATTGGTCAACGAATAATGAATTTTAATTTGCTCGATTTTTTGATTGGATTCTTAAGTAATAAAAAAAAATTGCTCCCAATAATTCTCTCCTCTTGAATAATTCCCGGATCCGAATTTGCTACCTATAAATACCCTATTGCCCAAGAAACTGATGATCACTTTGCGGGCTCAACCAATACAAATGGTCTTACCAGAGGGGAGTTTTGATAAACCTAATCAGCTCAGGCAAGAAAATGACCCTTTCTCTCTCTGGGATATTTTCCATCTCTCAACAACCAAAACAGTTGCAGTGAGTTGCTTGATGCAGGAAAAAGGAAGGGAACTGATGTAAGGCTAGATCACATAGGACCTAACCCCAGGTAGCATTTGAAAATCTGGGCTAAATAAGAGAAAATTGAGAACTTGCATATCGGGGCTCGGATGAGCTTGAAATTTTAGTTGTATATGGCCAATGACTAACCTCCAAATTTGGCTTAAATCCACCAAGTTTGTACAAAATCAATCACGATCACATATAACCACAGACAAGAGAAAATAGGGTTTCGAGGGTTTGATATGGAGAAAACTTGTAGCTGGCAGATCTGACCACCAATGGGCACCAAGGACTGGTCGAGTTATTTTATGTGGATGAACAAGTTCTCAAAAGGCCTGGATGAATGGCCAACGAATCTAAGAGGTCTGGTTGTTGACCAAGGGAGAGAAATCCTTGCAACACCTTGGATTGAATTCTGGTTTTGGGGCTGATCTTCAATCTTCAATGTATGATGGTTTTCAAGGCTTCAATTAGGCTTGATTTGGTCCTCAGTCACTCAATAACAAAGGTAAAACAGAAAATAAAGAAAGGGAAAAGAGTGAGAAGTGATTTTAGAAGACAAGGGGTAGGGGCTATCTCAGCCTAGGTCTCTCACCCTCAACTATCCCAATTGATGAAAATCATGAAACAAACCTATCTCAGGTTTAAGAGTAAGCATTGCTCACAAAATAAATTTTCATTCATTGGTCAAGCATTAAAATCGATCCATGCCTCTTATATAGGCTCTCAAACTGAATTACAAATAGAAAACTCCTAATTTAGGTATCTTCTGAAACTTAGAAACTAAGACTTAAAGACTAATCTGCCCTAAAACCCAACTACTTAACAACCAAGAAAACAAAAATATAGAAGTTGATACTAGTTTATTATCTCCAAACAAATAAAGCTAACATGTCATCCAAGACAGAACAGAAAAGGAAACGAATATATAAGCCAAATCTGCTGAGATTGATGGGCTGCTGGAGGCTTCTTCTTGAACCTTCTTCCAAATTGAGGGGCCAGCTGGCTGCTTCTAGAAGATTTTCTGTTAGGACAAAATCTGGAGAAGATTGAAGATTAATGAATTTTGTTACAAATTGTTCTATGGGATTCAGTTTTGGGTGAGAAGTCGTGGACAGTGAGGAGCTGGTTACATGCTATTCATACTGGGGTTTTAATCACAGCAAAACCCTCTCAAATAGACCTGGTAGATACCCTATTTTTGAGCTTCTTTTTCTGAAAATGAGATTTAGTTAATTGGAGAATCTGTCCATCGGATTCCCTCCATCTTTGGGGCATTCAAGGCCTTCCTAATACAGTCCTTCGAGATTCACAGATTTGATTTAATTTAAATTCTCCTAATTTCTGTCATATGTTCTATTTCAGACCTAAGTGTTCAAATTAATTCTAAACCAACCATCTGATTGTTATGCTATGGGCCGGATTGGGTTAGATTGCTGAAACAGAGGTTTGATCCAAATTTCAGTCCATTCCATTCGTTTGATTTTGATTTTATTTAGTTTAAGTTTTTTTGGGTTTTCAATTTCAGATTTTTTTTGCTAGAAGATCAATATTATTAAAAAAAAAAGCAAAG
>NC_056562.1:1620807-1631848 GCF_013358625.1 Macadamia integrifolia | reverse complement strand
AAAAAAAAAAAAAAAAAAAAAAAAAAAAAAAAAAAGAGGAAAAAGAACAAACAACTGAAACAATCACTAACTAACCACAGCTTAGATGCATCCCCACCTTCGGCATTGCTACCAGCAGCGATCAACTAATCAGAACCATTAACAGAACCTGAATCGGGGTCTCGTCATGGCATCCCATGCCAAATCCTCAGCAACATGGTTTGGCAAAGTTACCATACTATTTGAGGTTCCAGTCTTCGAAGCTTGCTTCTCCAAATAATCCGCCATTGGGTTCGCCTCTCTGAAACATTGTGTAATCTTCCATTGAATCGATTGCAGATAAAATTGCACATAGTTCCAGTTCTGAAGAGCAAACCATGGAATGCTATTTGACTGAATTGATGAAACCACATCGACATAATTCGACTCAATCCACAAAGCTGTAACCTGAATCTCTTTGGCTCCTGTGACCCCTTCCAGTAATGCTTCAAATTCAGCTTCAAAAAGAGTTCTAACACCTAAGAATATATTTAGAGCATTCACCACCTGGCCCAAATGATTTCTCAAAACAGCACCCGTGCCTGCACGGAGAGGATTCCCCAAGGAACTCCCATCAACATTCAGTTTTAACCAATTCAGCATCGGTTTACCCAATAAACCTCCAGCAGTGAGTCCAGCCCTGTTAGGAACAATGGGAAGATTTAATTTCCTGCAGCACGTTCGATCCACTGCCGTTTTAACCGCTCCATGCATGGTAAGATTAAGCGATCTAATCTCCTCCTTAATCATCTCAAAAATCTGGGTGGTAGATCTGCATTTTTCTTTAAACCTTCTAGAATTTCTCTGCCACCAGAGAAAGTATTAGATCATAATAAGACCCACTGTTTGTAGTCTTTGGCATTGACTGTTTTCCTCTTCTAATTCCACCAAGTGAGGAAATCATCCATTGATGATTGACCTGCCACACTATCCCAAAGCATTCTGCAAAACACCCCCAAACTCTACAAGAAAAGGAACACTGCAGGAAAGTTGTAAAGATTCCTTTTGAAGCAAGTGAGATACCTTTCTTTTTAACCAGGTCATCTGTGGAAGTTTTCCATGTGCTAGTCTCCATCCAAACGTAGCATGGTGGGGTTGAAGCTTTTTACACCATACTATAGAGTAAAGACTACCAAGAAACTTTAGGATTTCTTTTCCGAATATCTTCCCAATCAGATGAAGTGGAGAATTCTCCTGAAGTGGATAAAAGCTCCAAACACATCGATCCTCCATCTGCACCTGAGACAGCTTGATGTCTTTTATCACCTGGAAAATACCATTTAAAAGATTAGATTGAACATGTGGTAAATTCCACATCGATCCCGAGATGAACTGCTCCACTTTCGCTTCCACATTCTCAAATAGAGCATCATCAAGGTGGGTTATATCAGCAATGGACTCAGGACCCCGCCATCTATCCCTCCAGAAGTTAATAGATCGCCCATTCTCGAAAATCCATCTCTCCTTCGCACTAATATAACCCCACAACTGCCTCGCACCTGGCCAAATAGAGGAAGACCTATATCCTTTTTGATTTGACTGTCTCTGGAAATGGATCTAGCCTTTAAAAAATTGAAATCTGACGATGAGTCATTCTTAATTTTCCATACCAATTTGTTGATCATGGCCTTGTTCACATCTCTAAGCCTTCTAATACCTAACCCTCCTTCATCCTTTGGCATACATAGCTGCTCCCATTCATGGTTTAAAGTATCTCCGATACCGATACGATACCCTCCAATACGTATCTTAAATTTAGCCGACCGATACGATACACACCGATACAATACATGAAATTTTTAAAATCCTTTCGTATCGATATATATCCTACGATACATATAGATATGCATCAATACACCACCAATACACATCGATACGATACGATATGCACCGATACGACTTTATGGAAAAAAAAAAAATTGAGGTGAAATGTACGTTTCGGTATGTATTGGTATCGGTGAGTATCGGTGTGTATCGATCGGTACGTATCGGTGAGTATCAATATGTGTCGATCGGTATGTATCGATGAGTATCGGTACGTATCGGTATGTACCGATATAGTCCTCTACGGTCATATAATGGTCAAGATGGGTAATTTTTCAAAAAAACACGATTTTTTGAGAGTTTTTGTTCCAAAGTTGCTACCAATCATATTTCTCTCTAACTAAAGTGGAAATCAAGGTTGGGAATAAGGATTTTACATTTATGGGACAACTACAAACCTTGAATTCTTAGTACGATACCCTCAATTTAGTGTTTATGCATAATACATGTTATCAATAGCTTTTTTTAACAAATTCTTTATGCAAAAGCGTTTAAAAAAATGTTTCCTATCCATTTATGTGTGTATCTTTAGCGTATCTTAGCATATATCTGATACGATACCCTCCGATACGTATCTTAATTTTGGCCTACCGATACGACGACCGATATTGATGCTTTAATCCTTATCCCATTTCACTATTATAGCTTTCCTTGAATCAATTTTGCCTATCCATATGAAGTTTTTCATCCATTTCTCTATGTTAGAGATAAAAGATGAAGGCCAACAATAAACAGAAAAGCTGTGGATGGGCATACCCGTAATGACCGATCTTAGCAATTCAACTTTACCCGCGGATCAGACTCTCGTATTGCTTCTACAAAAGGATAATTTATGAAGATCCTCTCTCTTTCCATCGCACTAAGCGAATTTTCATCCTATCCATCACAGGAAGGAGAACGTTTTTTTAATCCTTCCCTTAAAAATCTCGACCCCCAAGTACCTGGTCGGAAAGCTGCAAACATGTATGCCACGCATCTTAGATATAGAACTTCTTCTTCCCATTGGGATCTTCCCCATAAATATTTTACTCTTCTCCAGATTGAACCATTGTCCTGAAAATTCTTGGTATCAAGACAAGAAGAGATGAAGGTTCCTGATATATCTTATTGAAGCATTAGTAAAGATAAAACATCATCTGCAAATAATATATGTCCTAAAGCAGACACCCCATGTGGTCCTTGTAAAAGCTGTATTTTTTTTCCTCCTTGGAATTGGTAAGACATCTACAGAGAACCTCTTCAGCAATAATAAAAAACATGGGAGAAATGGGATTACCTTGTCTGAGGCCATGCTCCACACCAAAAAGAAAAAAAAAAACCAACCAGTCCACCATTTAGAAGAATTGAAATTCTAGTACTTAGAAGGAGTTGATAGAGCCAAGTGATCCATTTTTCAGGGAATCCAAAATTTCACAGGACCTGAAAAATGAAGTTCTAGACTATTGTGTCATATGCCTTTTGAATGTCGATCTTAATTTGAAGACCACCTCCTATGGTTATAGAGAACATCAGGTTAGCCATCTCAGAGGCAAGGCATATATTGGATTCGATAACCTTATCTTTTTGAAATACACCTTGTTCTTCAGAAATTAGCCCCCGGGAGAAAAAGACTATGCCTCATTGCCATGATTTTTTGAAAGCACTTTACAAAAAAAATGTAGAGAGGCCAGAACTTGTTTAAGGAGGAAGCACCATTCACCTTAGGAATGAGAACAAGAAAATTATTATTCACACCATTTGGCATTTGCCCTGTGCTGAAGAAAGCTCTCATTGCATTACATACATTTAGCCCAATCACCTCCCAACACTTTATGTAAAAGGCATCATAATACACATCTGGACCTAGAGAGCTGTCCGGGTCAAGCTCCCACACTACACGCTTTATCTCAAAATCCCTTGGAATTGACTCCAAAATTACATTATCCACCTCATTTATTACCCATGTAATATATTCAAAAAGCTCCGAATGGTCATTCACTGGCACAGCTCTGTGGAATTCTCCATAGTAATCCACAATATACTCCCCCGGTTGTATAGGCTCTGGAATAGTTGTCCCATCCTCTTTCTTTAAAATCCTAATTGAATTTTTACTCCTCATCTTCGTAGAGAGATGAAAAAATTTCGAGTTTCTGTCTCCGTGTATCCATCTGATGCTTAAATTTTTAGCCCATAATTTCTCATAATTATCTAATACGTCCACATATGTTGTTTTAGCTTCCACTTCTTTCTTAAATAATTGGTCATCAAGGCCAGCAGCCTCAATCTGGTCCTAAATCTATGTAAGAGATTTTTTAGTATTTTCCAGACTAGCATTAAAGTTAGCGATAGCTTCTTTTGCCTAACTCCTTAAAATCAGCTTCAGCCGATCCAATTTAGCAGCAAGCACAAAAATTGGCGACCCACGAATCCACCCCTGCCAAGAATTCGTAACAACAAGAAAGCAGCTGTGGTCCATCCAAAATTATGGAATCTAAATGGGAAATTACTAGTTTCATGGATCATGCCAGAAGATATCAGAATTGGAGAATGATCAGAGACATCTCTTGAAAGGACATGCTTAGAGCAGTCGTGGAAAAAGACAACCAAGAGTCATTACAAAAACTTCTATCTAGAACTCTAACTACATTACCCCTTTTTCTTATGTTGGACCACGTAAATTTACGTCCATGCGATGACACATGCATCATAGAGCAAATGTCAATCATCGCACCATACTCAGTTGTAACCCAAGACTGGATGCACGTGGCCCATGCTTTTCATGAGATGCTAGAGTCGCATTAAAATCACCTAAAATCAACCAGGGCACAAATGATGGGGACCGCTGCCCCCAAAGAGACCTTCTCACAACTCTGAAGCAGCTTGCATGCACAAAGGAGACAAATATAGTTTGTTGTCGCCACATAAAATCCACGGGCATCTGTTGTTTTGACACTGAGTCTATGATAGGGGTTCCCACATGCGTCTTCCACAACACCCAAATATTGGGAACCTTGTCAGTTATCTGATTATGATTAAACTGCACCTCAAACCCAAGCTTATTGAAGAATAGATTCGGGAAATCACCTAGATCCACCATTGGTTTGGCTATACACAAAAGATCTGGGTTCTTTTCTTTACCTAAATTTTTTAGGGCTGATCTAGCCATTGCTCTCTTGAAACCTCTAATATTCCAAAAGAGGATCTTCATAAATTATCCTTTTGTAGAAGCAATACGAGAGTCTGATCCGCTATAATAGACTGCTTGCCATTTCGACGCTTGTCAACTTCGTCTCTATGCAAAACTTCATCAATCTGCAAAACCTTGGATGATGCAGAAATATAGCCCCCTCATGCATCTTGCATGGTGTAATAGATGTCAGAACCAAATCCCCCAAACTGGAGAGGAAATTATCGCCTTAACTATGACTTCCATTAGACCTCCTTCGGTCAACGTTAGAATTCCTCACCCTGTTCATAGCACCTCCACACCATCCACAGCCATAGTCTCCTGACATGTATCACATTTAGAGGACACTCCTCATAGTTATCATTGACCTCCACCTCTTCTGAACCATCAGACCCATATGTATCTGACCCATCGTCACACTTATGATCCAAACCTGCCCCCTCCACATCAATCGGATCGGCTGTTGAGTGAGGTAGCGGCACTATGTGACCACCCTCCAGTCCATGTCTTTGGTCAAAGGGAATACAATTTCCAATCTTCCTTCTTCATAGTTGCCATCTTGGTTCAAACTCTTATCACAAGAGATATTCCCACCAGCTGGTTGATTGCCACATAATGATGAAGAATATCCCACTTGAGATCTGGGAATATTCCCCATCTTCTTGGAAAACTGAGACTGCCCCTCACTGGTGATGTGAATCTTGGTTCCCAAGACGGGAATCGGATCGCTTATGGACCCACTCAAGAGTTAATAACTCAAATATTAAGAATAGTGGCAGTTCTGTAAATAATCTCAAATTCCCAAGAAGGGTGGCAATGTTGTAATTAACCAGAATCTAAGAAGGGTCAATATGACATGAAAGACTAAAGGACATCACAGGGTTTTAATTTATTGGCTAAGGGTATAACAGGAACTGAGGTTGAACTAAAAACATAAAGGATTAAAGGCATACGAAGGGAGTAATATGGGAATAGGTTTAATTAAAGGAACCAAAACATGGGACAGAATCAGTCGTCCCTTACCTCCAGCCCAAAGCCATGGCGAAGAACTCGGAACCTTGCGGAAGAGAAAGCTGCTTCAGTTCTTGGAAAAGCCAGAAATTTCAGGCGAAGGCTGGAAACCCTTTGTCCTCTTGATTCTGGCAGGCAAGTACCTCAAACAAAAAGCAATGAGGAACAACTGCGCCTGCAACTCAGATCTAGCGATGAGCACTATTCCAGATCTGGTTGTGGAGTAATAGCTCATACCAGAGGTTGTTTCTAGTCGCGAAAACCTTGTGGTTGGGTCGCCTTCGGAAGGTGATTCTAGCCCCAAAGTTTGAAGATGAAAACACTTGTATCCAGGGAGATCCCTTCAATTCTTTTGAGCAGTAATCTATCATCCAGAACAGGGGATTCACAGAGAGAAGGATAAGCAGTAGTGACCCTGAAATGAAGTAGAAGGAAGAAGAAAACAAAGAAGAAGAAGAGGAAGGAAAAGGGAAGGGAAGGGCTCTGGCACAACACTCACACTATGCTCACAATGAGAAACTTCTCAATCAATTCTTTAAATCTCCAAACTGAAATCTCCATTGTGTTACATGACTACTTAAAGGAAAATAACATCAATTTATGGAAACTAACCTAAATTAGCAACTGAAATCTAAAATTGAATCTCCTTACTAACTTGACCACACCCTACACTAACAACAAAGGATACAAATCAAAGTACTAACTTAATCCCACTTCTACCCACGCCCAACTGCATCAACTCTCCCGGTTTTAAAAGAACACGACGGTGCGCCTAAGATACCCTTATAAATCGCTCGTTGATGAGGTGGCACATATCTCGAAGCAGATGATGGGAATATAACTCCATGAGGAGGGATACTAGGTTGATGTGTCACTGGAGCAGGAGCCAGTCACCGATGTGGGAGGTTTGATAATGCGTGTGGCGTCATTAAATACGTACAGCCTCCTTACTTCACCTTGATGGTATTCCTTGTACCATTGTAGAGAATACCTGCATGTCATTGCCAAGGTCGTCCTAGAAGAATGTCGCAATGCGCCAATGGGGTGACCAAGCAAGATATATGGTATTGTAATGGCCCAAACTATAGATGTACTCGAACAACTACAGTGGCCTCTTCTCGAGCTGTGGGTCCAAAACCTTGCATGTGGATCTTCCAGAGAAGTTGCTTTTGTGGGAGGTTGTGCGCTCGAACAAATTCAGCAGAGATAAAGTCTGCTTTTGCCCTGGTATCAACAATTGTATGAATATTAGTAGAGAATAGGAACCGTGCAAGAGAATACTCTTTTGTCTGAAGAGAGGAGCCCTGTCAACTACTCTGTTTGAGAAGGATGTAAGACTAGCTGAATGAGTTTCCACATCATCATCATCATCATCATCACAGTCAATATCATCGGCATCGAGGGGATAAGGATGTAAATCAGGATCAACATCATCACTCTTCTTTGTCGGTTGCTTCTTTTCTGCATTCACAAAACGAGTCCTATTGGGGGACTTGTTGGAGTAGTGACCCTTCTCGCCACAACTATGGCATCTGATGTTTTTCACCCTATCACTATCCTTGTTGAATTCTGACATTTTTTCTTGAACTCTACAAGCTTCAGGCTTCTTTTCCTCCGTACATGGTGGTCTATAAGGTGAAGGAGTCTTGAGCATACTCTTCTAATAAATGGACTTCTCTTCAACTGTCTTGGCATGAGCTGCTGCCATATCAATGGACCTGAAATCAGTGAGCTAATTCGAGTCGGATCTCAGTACTTAGCCCACTGATATATCGCATCACCCGTTGTTGGTCTGTTTCCTAAAGTCGACACCTTGAAGATAGTTTATGGAATTCGAGGGTATAGGTTTCTGCATCCTTGTTGTCTTGTTGAAAATTAAGCAATTTATGAAACATTACCTCCTCATAATTAAGAGGAACAAATTTCTCAGTCAAGATCTACTTCATAATCTCCCAATTGGTAACGGGTCCAAGTCTTCTAACAGACCTTGCATGCAGTACATCGTCCCACCATGAACATGCATACCCAATGAACTTGGTGAGGATGACTTCACACTTCTCGTCTAGAAGAGATTTATAGGAAAAAATTCTTTCCACTTTGGTAAGCCAGTTAAGGAATTCTTCAGGTCCCTTTTCACCACTGAACTCTGGAACCTCAACTTTAATGCCATAATCCCTGTCAGAAAATTGTCAGGTAATGTCTTAGGGTATAACTGGATCACATTGTTGTTTGTGAGGTGTATCTTCAATCCGTAGGGCATGAAACTGAGGCGGTGGAGATGGTCCTTCATCAACTCGTGTTTCAAACCTCTGCATAAAGGCAAGACTCTTAGTGAGGGCATCTTGAATCTCGTCCATGAACTTCATATTTTTCCTCATTCTTTTCAACCCTGGCATTGGTTTTTTGTTGATTCTCATGTACCTCACAAGACAATTTGTGCAACTCAGCATTGGTGATGTGACTTGTCATGGTTAGAAAATTGCAAGAAATTCGCTCTGATACCACTTGATGCGAATCTCAGTTCCCAAGATGGGAATCGGATTGCTTATGAACCCACTCAAGAGTTAATAACTCAAATATTAAGAATAGTGGCAGTTCTATAAGTAATCTCAAATTCCCAAGAAGGGTGGTAATGTTGTAATTAACTAGAATCTAAGAAGGGTCAATATGACATGAAAGACTAAAGGATATCACAGGGTTTTAATTTAGTGGCTAAGGGTATAACAGGAACTGAGGTTGAACTAAAAACGTAAAGGAGTAAAGGCATAAGAAAGGGGTAATATGGGAAATAGGGTTTAATTAAAGGAACCAAAACATGGGACAGAATTAGTCGCCCCTTACCTTTAGCCCAAAGCCAGGGCAGAGAACTCAGAACCTTGCGGAAGAGAAAGCTGCTTCAGTTCTTCTCGGAAAAGCCAGAAATTCCTGGCAAAGGCTGGAAACCCTTTGGCCTCTTGATTCCGCAGGCAAGTACCTCAAACAGCAAGCAACGAGGAACAACTGTGCCTGCAACTCAGATCTAGCGATGAGCACTGTTCCAGATCTGGTTGTGGAGTAATAGCTCACAGCAGAGGTTGTTTTTGGTCGCAAAAACCCTGTGGTTGGGTCGCCTTAGGAGGGTGATTCTAGCCCCAAAGTTTGAAGGTGAAAGCACTTGTATCCAGGGAGATCCCTTCAATTCTTTTGAGCTGTAATCTATCGTCCAGAACAGGGATTCACAGAGAGAAGGATAAGCAGTAGTAACCCTGAAACAAAGTAAAAGGAAGAAGAGGAAGGAAAAGGGAAGGGAAGGGCTCTCGCACAGCGCTCACACTATACTCACATTGAGAAACTTCTCAATCAATCCTGCAAATCTCCAAATTGAAATCTCCATTGTGTCACGACTACTTAAAGGAAAATAACATCAATTAATGGAAACTAATTTAAAATGGAAACTAACCTAAATTAGCAATTAAAATATGAAATTGAATCTACCTACTAACTTAACGACACCCTACACTAACAATAAAGGAAACAAATCAAAGTAATAACTTAATCCCAGTTCTACCCACACCCAACTGCATCAACTGGTGTCACTTGAACTTGATTGCCGGACAGAACCACCATTAACATCAGTGTATGAAGCACCTTGAATCCTGACCTGCTACTCTTGTTCCTGCACAACTCTCCTCTTCTTGACTCTACAGTGATCAATTACATGCCCTACCTTCTTGCAAAAACCGCAATACCCAATCGACTCAATGCATTGTTTAAACCAGAATAGGTCACCAGATTTCAGCTGCTTACGTTCAACTTGAATTCCTTCCACTCACTCACTTCCGCTCTCAATTTCAACAAGAACACGGGCATAGTTCCCCATTGACGAATTTGTCATCCTCCTATCATTAGCGACTGGACTTCTCGCTACCTTAGCCATCGATATTAAGATCTTTTCGTGCCAGTGCTCCTGAGGCAATTCAGGGAAGTGAATCCAAACAAGTTTCGTCGAGACATACTTTTCATTAATATTGAAATCCGGCCCCCATCTCTAGAATCGAATCAGTTGACCCTCCACCTAGATCAGTCCTCTCCTCCATATAGGCGCCATATCACCATCAAGCTCAAACTAAAAGAGGATATATCCCTTTCTCATCGGTGCCAATGTTACTCTACCTTTCAGGTTCCAAGAATCCTTTGCTTTCCCTTATAGCATCCATAGACGTGAATCTGAAATTCACTCTTTCGATCAGGGAAAATCTAAATCGCAGTAACCTCTCCTCATAGGAATTCTGTGGGATGATAAACCTGGTAGATGAACCTACATGAATGGGCTCAGGTAACTCCTCCTAATCAGGGAGGCCACCTACCACCGTGTATACGTTTGAATCTGAGAGGGACCAGGTTGTTGCCCAGTCTCCCCCAGTACAGCTTGGATCCCAGAATCATTGATGGAGGGCCTTAGGAAAGGAGGGAAGAACTAGAATGGAGGGGGCAAAGGATGGGATCACACCTCACATATTGCATAAATCAAACTAAATCTCATTCAAATAAATTCACCTTTTTTCAACATTGAGAATATGCAAGTATTTAAAGAGAAAATAACAAGACTCTAATGTAGGAATAGATTTGACAAGTCAAACTAGACCCAAACTGTAGGAACTTTCAAACCAAAGAACAACGATAATAACCAAGGTAGAACAACTATACCACAGATCAGAAATAAAAGACAAAAAACAGATCTGTAACTCAGAGTTTCGAATCCAGAAACTGGAATTTAAGAGATCAGAATATAACCCAGGTTAAAGGACTAAATCAGATATAGGAATAGGGTCACAACAGATCATCAATTGTGAATAAATATCCACAAAATTCAGGAACAGTCAGATGTATTTATCGATCTCAGAAAACAGAATCGATTAGGTCAAAAGATCCAATAATACTTAGAACAGATCAGCAATGACCAAATAGGAATAAATCAGCAGTAGTATTAGGATGATAACAGACCCAAATCAATATTAGACATAACAGAAAACAGAATAAGAC